>NC_142244.1:114440871-114713371 GCF_052056855.1 Sturnus vulgaris
AAAAATCCCATTTAGACATTTATGGGGTTTTTTTCTGTCATAGTTACAGGTAATTTAATTGGGTGATCACAATGTGGTGATGCAGGCAAGCTGCTATCTTCATTCTCGATACCTGCCTGCACTTTTTTGGGTGCTTTGCTCAGCAGCTGATGCTCAGCTGCAGCTGACCTGCAGGCTCTGTGCTGCACTGGTGCATTCACCTGGGAGAAATTTCTGGGTAGCCCATTTGCCAAGATGTCCAATTGGTGGCCAGTGCCTATTTGAAGCAGTGGGAGCCAAGCAGAGTTATCAGAGTGACAGGGAAGTGGGACAGGCAACTGCAGGGAGGAGTTCTGGTGCAAAGTGGAAGCCCTGAGCATTTTTTCATGTTGCATCACTTTGGTTTTCATCCCAAATCTCTCTGGGGGAGCAGAGAAGTTACATAATTATTTTCTTAAGGTAGATGTGAAGTACTTAAAAATTGCAAAGGGTTTTTTGCCAGCTTCCTTGTTCTTGTGTGGGCTGCTGTGCAGAGTAAGTCAAGCCACGGGACAAAGCATTCCCAGTGCTTGCTCTGCATGGAATAATTTTCCAAGGAGAAGTGACAAGCTTTAGCTGGGATTTAAAAATCAGCTAAAAGATTTGGCTCCCTGAAAACACCTCTCTGGTGAGGTCTCCAGGCAGGAATGGGAAAGGAAGCCGAGAACATTTCATGTGAGGTGCAGATGTAGAGCTGTCATGAGCACTTATCCCCACACACAACGTCCCCTCTGGGGAAGAAATCCTGGAGAGCACATGTGAAAGTGGTGGAAAAAGAATCGCTGAAGGAGGCAGGAGAAAAGGCAAAATAAAAGCACAATTCTTTCCACATTTGGCTTGCAAATGATAAATGGCCATGTCATGTACACTGATTAAGGGCCCATTACATTATTCTGCAGCGAGAAATACCTTCTGAAAAGACCCTACGCTGTCTAAAGAAATCCTTGGGCTGAATCCATCAGTGAAACACGGCTCTTAGAGCACCCTCTGGGAGCCCAGCTCAAGCAGGGAGGTTGGACCCTCCCTCTCTCCCACGGTTTTGCCTCTTAAACGTGACAGCCTGGGGAATTCATTTCGGAATGCTGCAGCCTGGGCTCTGTTGCAAACCCTGGAAGGCCAATTTCGAGCAGATGGGTGGATTGCAGACAGGCAGCCCAGAGAGCTCCTGCCCACAGGCTGCTCCATCAGCTGCTGGTTCCATCAGCAGTGGGACCCACTCAGGGAGAGAGCCCTCCTTTGGGGAGCAGGGGATTCAGTCAATCTGCATGGCACAGCAGCTCTGGGCAGCCTGCCTTCCCTAAAGCAGCAATAAAGTGCTGGAGTGGGCAGGTGCTCAGTTTTTTCCTGCCAGGAATGGCACGAATGCCTTGGTTATGTCCCTCCTGTGCCATGAGCTGCCAGTGTTGAGAGGCAGAGTGTGTGCCAGGGATCCCAGGGGGTCACCAGGGGCCAAAAGCAGCCCCTGGCTGGCTGGGAGAGCTGCTTGCTTGGGCTGCCAAGGGGATACAAAGACCCACAGCTTACCTCATTAGCTCTAATCCATGGCATTTAGCCCTGAGGAGTGGAGTTGATCAGAAGTTTCACTGAAAATGCAGAGTGACTGAGCTCATTTTTCTTTTCCCTTTTTTTTGGGGGGTTCAGAGAATAAACCAGCAGAGCCTTGGGAGAAGCAGCAGCCAAACAGACAGGGAGGAATTCATACCTGGGTTCCTTTCTGGGGGGTAGGCAAGCTGCAGGTTGGCCCCTCCATGGACATCCCTCAGCACCAGGAGCCTGAGGCTGGGGTGGCCACAGGGAGAGGCTTCCCTGCAGCTGCTCGTCAAATAAGGACATTTCTTCCTCTCCCTGCTGACAAAGGATCAGTCTCCCCAAGCAGCTGCAGGGTCAAGGTAGCTTCTGGTCAGGGGAAGTTGCAGGAAAACAACTTCTTCAACTAACAAGAAACTCTTTTTCTTTTTTTTTTTTTTTTTTTTTTTCCAAACAGCCCTAGTGGGAAAGTTCCTGCTGCAGTGCTGGGAAAGGCTCTCCCTGCTCCTGACTTCAGCACTGAGCATCCCCAAGGATGTGGCTTTTGGAGTCACAACTGGATGGCAGCACCTTATTCACACCCCTTCCCTGCCTCTCTGGGACCTGTGCTCTGCATAAGGCACTGGAACAACTCAGAAACTGCACAAGGGGAAACAAAAAAACCCCAAAAAATCAGAAAAGGAGCTCATTGACCAGGTGAATTTAATTTGGCTGTTGCACTGTAACAATATGGTCATGTTACAGTACAAGGATTGGACTGACAGCAGAAGGAGAGTGTTACCCCCTGGAATTACAGCCCAAATGCCCCAGTGAGGGTGGGATCAGGTTCCCCCGTGTTAGAGGATCAGGGGGTGCAGAGGGATGGGGGGGTCACTGCTGGGTGCAGGGAGGTGACAGACACCTGGGAGGGCTGACCAGAGGCTGGGAGGTGGAGAGGTGGGTGGTGGGAACCCTCTGCCACAGGGGCATGGCAACAGCAGGACGTGGCCCCAGAGCTCAGTGGAGGGCTCAGCAGCCCCCAAAGGGAGGGCAGGAGGAGCTCTGGATGGTGGCAGCACCAGCCAGCCCACCCTGGTCCCCACACCTGTGCCACCACAGGCTCCCACCACCACCCTCACCTGTGGCCTCTGGGGCTCAAATTTAGCCAAATTAGAAGAGGTTAGAGAGAGTGGAAGCAGGACAGGTCAGAGGGCACAACAAGGCACCAGTTCCCACTGTGATAGGAATAAAGGGACACTCACATTCCACCTTTTTCTCCAGCATTGCCAAGTGATTAGCTACTTCCGTTTTTAGCTCGTTGATTTTAAAAACCCTGGAAAGAAAACCCTCATGTATTAATGTTAAACATTTAATGCTCTACCTACCCTAAGTAATAAGAACTTCTGCTAGAAATGTCCATACTTGTGTCTCTCTGATTGATCTGCTCAGCCACGTTTGTCATAAGGAAAAGCAAATTTTCCATGGAAATGCTGACACTGGGGCAGAAAATACATCCGGGTTTGATTTTCAGAAAAATTAACAAGTAATGTTCTTCTTAATGGCCCTGGGAATGTACTGTGGCTCTACAACACTTCATCTACCCCATCTTGCTACTGCACCCCTCCAAGGAAGCAAAGTTAAATTGATAATTGTTAAATTGATAATTCATAATTGTCCAAGAGCAGCGTCTTGGTGTCTGCACACTCTGAAACCTCCTCCCCCCTGTCGAGTTATGCTGGTGATTTGCTGGGCTGTGGTGGGACTCATCTGTCTTATTGAAACCAGCTGGGATTAAATAAGCAGCTACACAGATGTTGAGAAATCCTCTCGAAGGAGAGACATTTTTTGGGTGATAAAGAGGAAAATGGAACAAATCTGATGATTTGACTACTCAACGAAGAAGCATGTCTTCTGCTTCCTAAGAGAGAAGGAGCATTTACTACTTGATCTCCTTTTTAGATCAAAGATAATCACTGAAATTGCTTTTGGTTTAAGCTACTGTATTGCTGTCAGCAGGAAATAATGTGTCCCAGACCTAAATTTGGCAGGCAGAGTGGGATTTGAAAGATGTCTTAAATGCCCCTCTGCCTCCTGTGAAAATTTCACTTCAGGCTGATAAAAGAAATCACATTTTAAATTAATAAGGATGTTCAGTTTCTTACCTCGAGAACTGCTCAGCAATCTGTCCCAATAAATTCTGGAACAATTCTTCTTTGTCTGAAAAGAAAAATAGAAGGGAGACATGATAGAAAAAATAGAAAGGAAAGAAGACGCCCTCAACCCTTCTTCAGAGTGGCATCCTCAGGCTTCCAGTTCTGATGGTGAGGCCAAAAACTGTTTTGGTCCTTGGAAGAGTGACAGGGTTTGGGAATGACTCCTTGTCTCACCTGCCTTCCTCTTCCTGCAGATTGCAGTCAGGATTTCTCAGAAGTTTTATTTTTGGGAGGCTGGGTCTCTGAGAAGGGGTTTGTTTTAAGGCAGCACTTTGTGGAGAGGATCTTGGGTGGGACACCCAGAATCCCAGCTTGCTTTTGAAAATTTCTGCTGACAGTCAGAGTGTCTGCAGCACCAGCACACCATGACAGAGCACCCATGAACAGCATCACACCTCATGAGCACAAAATAAAACCCAGCCTGCCTTCCAGCTTTATCCTGGAGACCAATTTTTCTGCTGTAAATGCCTAAGGGTTGTGCTGCCTTGCACGAAGCCCAGGAAAACATGAGATGACGAAGTGCTGTCCCTGCAGAACGAGGTCTGCCCTTCCTGGTTTGTGGGATGGACACAGCAGGGCACAAGTTTCCCAGCCCCTTTTCCCTTGGGAACACAGCTTGGACGGAGCTGCCACAGAGGTCCTGTCAAGATCCCATTGTTCCCTGAGTTCCTGCAGCACTGGGAGCTCCCCAGCTCAGGATCTTCTGCTGGCTCAGGAAAGTCAGCCCGATGGAGCCCCAGCCTTTCCCAGGATTTCAATCACCAGCACAGGGAAAAGCAAACAATCCCTCAAAACAAGACCCTAGATTTCAAGGGACAGCACACTTTAGGAAGGAAGAAGCACGACGGCAATGTTTTCCCATCTTTTAGGATGCCCACGCAGAAAGGGGAAGCACAAATCACCTTTGCTGAGCCCCGAGATGCTGTTTTGGGATTGTTCCCTCTTTCCCCCACCAGCTAATGCAAACTGCCCCAAAGCGCTGCAGTGATTCCTGCACTGGGGATATGCTCAAGGAAAGGAAACACTGAGTGCACTCATCAACACACTGCAGATCACAGAACACCTATTTATACCCCACACAGAAACACCCCGATGGCATTTCTGCAGATACTTCTGTCCTTCCCCGAGGGAACACAACAACTCACAAGTGCAATCACCCAGGCAAAAGACATCAGATAGAAGTATAGCCCAGCATTTACAATTTATTTCTAAATAATAGCTCCTGTACCTGTTGAAAGGATTTGCAATTCCTTGGGTATTAGAGACGTCAGTGATACTTGTCAAGAGCATTCACATTGCTGGTCAAAACAATTTGCCTGTTACCCCCTGTGTCTCAAAACTGGAGCTAGCATTCTGTGCTCTGAAAGTCTCAGATCTAATTCCTTCTTTTTTTTTTTTTTTTCCTTTTTTTCCTACCCCCAGCTCCCAGCAGAGCAGCTAGCAGAGAAAACAGAGAGATTGGTTCGTCTCACAGAGACCCATTTTCCAGTTTTCTCACAAAACCCAAGCGCTGAAACAAAGCAAACGCTGTGTCCTATTTAAGAAAGGAGGAAAACTTACCGAGGGCAGCACCTGGGATGGCACCAAATCCAACAGAGAAAATGAGCAGAGAAAGCAGAGAAACCCGTGTCCTCTCCCTTCAATGCTGCTCAGCCCTCTGACAGTGGCTGGAGCGTGCCAGAGACTGACAAGTTCCCTATAAACACTGTTCCAGTTAAAAAAAAAAAAAAAAAAAAAAAAAAAAAAAAAAAAAAAAAAAAAAGCCAACAATCTTACTTTCACTCCCTCCCCCTGTCAAAACTCACTTGGAGTGCTTGGAAATTCTCGTCCAGGGAACAGTCAGCTGCAATCTGATGTTTATGGATGTAATAAAAGACTTTCAAAATGAAGATGTATGTTTTTATAACCCTAGGGTGCAGTAAAGATATATGACTAAGAGTGGCAGTTCGCCTCATCTTAAAGAGACAAAGATCCATTTCTCTGCCCTGTTCCTTTCCGAGAAGAAGACCTCTGGTAACCCCTGTTTCTGAAGAAAATGAGACATTGCTCTGACGTTATCTAGTCTTGCTTGTCCCCTCCTTTGTAGGACAGGAGAGTTAAGTGTGCTTTTGCTCCCTTCATTACCCTCTGCCTTCTTTTTTTAGATATTTCTGGGCAGGGCTGGAGCCCCAGGTGCACACAGACACCTTTTACCTCGGATTGCTGCATTTGTTTTGCCGTGATTCCCTCTCTGAAAAGGAAATCCTACTGCAAGCAGCACTGGCAGCAGCTCTGGGCACTCTGCTGAGGTTCCTGTTGCAGCATCCCCAAATAAATCCCCTTTTTTCTCCCCTCGCCTCCCACCAGCACCGTGAATGTGCCATGCTCACAAACGCAGGTGAAGGATTTTGCACAACACTCTGGGTGTTTTACAGCTGACAAACGACAATTAGAACTCCCCATCCCTCCAGAAGATGCTGCAATGGTTAATGCTGGGCAGGGGACAGGTCAGCCCAGGCTTCCCCAGGCTCCCCGTGGCTCATTGCCCAGCTCACTGCAGGCACAGGGACTCCTGCTCTTTGCCCTATGGCCTCTGCCAAGCTCAGCAGGGAGCTTGGCCAGCACACCGTGGAGAAAGGAGCAGTTCTGCCTTGTCTCCAGCAGGTTCTGGGAAGAAAGCAGGTGCTGGGGAATATGGCAGCAGCAGTTTTTCCTGTGACTCCCACTGTGGCCGGGTGGGAGGCTGGCAGGGACAGCACACCTTCCCTGCCAGACTGGCACCAGGTACACAGGAGCAGCTCAGGTGACCCTGCACTGGCACAGGTGCTTTATTACCCACGGGCAGGCACCCTGTGCCTCACACTCAGCAGTGCCTCTCCCTCCACCCTCTCACCCTCTGGGATCACGGCCAGGGAGCCACCTCCATCCTCCCACTGTCCCTGGCTCCCTTTGCCACCCTGCCAGCCTCAGCAGGCTGTGGGCAGGCAGTCCATGGGGTTGGGGGGGTGGCTTGGCTTCGCCCTGTCCCTTCTGCTGTGGCCAAGCAAGGCTGGGAGGGCTTGGGCATCTCCCCTTCATTGCCAGCATCGGGCTGGTGAATCCCTACCCTGTTTCTCACAAATGTTTCTGCCTCTGGGCTTCTCTCTGCATTTCACTTTCTGTGGTTTGCTTGGATCAGGGCAGTCAGCGTAATTTAAAAAACCCCACAAGCAGCCAGAGTCTTGGGAAAGGGTGAATTTCAAGCCCAAGCCCACGTCCATGAATCTGTCATATTGAGCCCCAAATTCATGAAATTCACAGCTCAGGTTAATTTGGGCTGTCTCATGCAAATTCCCCATCAGGTGAGCAGTCCCGAGTTGGCCACATCCCGGTGCATGCATCCATGTGGGATGCACTAAGGAGCAGCATTTAGGAGTGGGAGGAGGATTTTTCTCTCCCAGTCTCTGCCTCCTCAGTCTTGCCTGAGCTGTGAGCGTGAACAAGACTCCAAAAGGAGAAGAGAGACATGCCAGAATAAGAAGATTTAGACACAGCAACAAGCTTCTGTTGTTTTAGCAATACCAAACTGCACAAGATCTCGGGTATTGAATCATCCAGGGGGAAAAAGCATCCCTGCAGATCTCTAGTGCAGCCACTGCTGGGCTTTGCTGCCCTACCTTTGGAACAGTAGGAAAGTCCCTGTGAGTGTTTTCCTGTCCTTTCAGGACCACAGTGGCTCAGACTCACTTGATCTCCACAGTAGCTCCTTTCTCTGCACTACCAGAAATGCAGCAGACTTCAATTTTATCCCCCAAGAGGGTGCTGCTAATAGGGTTTGTTCAATTAATTGTCACCTCCATCTAATCTATAAGTGCCCGAAGCCTACCAATTAGAGCAACAGCACAGCCATCAATTCGTGAGTTTTGAGTCATTTCACCAGGAGGACACAGACCAGAGCCCTTCTCCTGTTGGGAGGGAGAGGATGCTCACTCAATGGGCTTGGAAATTTAAATACCACAGAGAAAAGGCTTTGCCACAGGGGTTTTGATGCTCTGCTTGGATAGCCGTGTGTCTACTGGTCCAGGGCCATGGGAGGAGGGACAGGGTGTGATCCAGCAGCTTCACAGGCTCAGAGCCAGCCAGCTCTGGGCTCCCCTAACCCTCACCCTGACCCTAACCCTAATTCTTGCCTTCACCCTCACCCTAATCCTAACACTTGCAGACAGCTGAGCCCTGACACATCAATTGCTGCTGCATCCAACACTCTCTGGAATAATAATGTTTTTATTTCCAACCCTCTCCCATGACTGTGGCCAGGAAATGAAGAACTGTTTCTTAGCAGGACACCAGTGGATATCTCCTCTGCTGGGTAGAAGCCACTGCTCATGTTTTTCCTCCCGAAGGATTATATTTCCAGTCCCACCTTTTACAGCCTCTGTTCCCTGTGTCATTCTTCTGCAGCTGCCTGGGAGACTGCTGAAAGGAGGTGCATTACCTCCCACCACTGTGAAAATTGGGGTGACCCCCTTTTTGGCACATATTTGGATGAGTTGCTTTGGGAAGCAGGATCATGCAGGCAGAGTTGTCTGAGAATTGAAGAATAGAACAGAGCTGTGGTTTTTTTCTTTTAATGAAGAGGAACACTTTCCCACTCTGTTTATTCTTCCTACTGTCAGCAAAATGTCAGGAATGCTTAAGATTAATGACAAGCCATGTGAAAGAGAAAAAGATACCAAGGAACATTAGTTCCATCACACTCAGCTCAACTTTCTTCCTCTTTCCATAGCAGACTCTGTCTTATGTTTTGACAACTATGACCAGAATATTTCTTATCCTTTTCAGTTCAGATCTTTGGAAATCCTTGTTTTATGAAATGCAGGGAGTGAAGAGAGATCTTGCTGACACAGTGAGCTGTGCTCTGCACAAAGCAGAGCCACGTGCTGTCAGCTGGGGATGAAAAATGAGGGCCTTGGGAGAGTGTGAAAAGTCATCCATGGTCCTCTAAAAATATACTGTTAGCTTCACGTTAGGGGAATAAAAAACTACATTCAAAAAGGAGTATACTTTCTAGCAAGCCCCTCATTCAGCTTCCCAGCTGGTATAACTCAGTGGCATTCCCTGGTGGAGCCATGCTGGCCCCATTTCTCTGTCATGGGGCAGTTGGAGACTGGCTACTCACACCAGCTGGGACACAGAGACACGTGCTCCACCCCACCTTTTCTCATGTGATAATGCAAACCGTGCACTCCCAGGCCAGGAGAGGGATGCTGCTGCAGCAGGATTTGTCACAATAAGGAAATAGTTTGTCAGACAGCTTCTATGCCTTGGCAGTCACGTGTCCCTTGGCTGTGACTATCTCCTTCTGGAAATCACTGACATGCAGCCTGTTTATGGCTTGTTACAGATCTTACTGTGGGTAGGCTCTTCCCTGCTCCCTACCCTCCGTGCTCTCTTTGCTCTCTGTTCACCTTTGCTCCCTGCATGCACAATCTCCCTGCTGTTGCCTCTCTGTCTTCCCCACATCCTCCTTTCCAGATGTTTCTGCCAATGCAGATGCCTCACAGAACAGCCTCAGTTCCCTGTGCCTCCCCTTCTAGAAGAAGAAGTGCTGTCAGGCACTCTGTTTTCATCCATAATTCAGGATGAAAAAGGGTGAAAAGCCAGTAGATGAGGTGGGACCACTAAAACATCATCTCTCCTATGCCAACTTCACTACTTTTTCCGGCCCCAGGCTTTCTGTCTCATTCCTGTTCTGCCTGTGCACTCCGTGTTTCCAGGACAATCATAACCTCTTGTCCCTTGTCTCTCCTATCTTCCCATTTGCCTGCTCCAAGGAATGTCCCCAGCTTATGTCTCCTCTCCTGCTGCAGCCCCTGCCAGCCTCTCCCCGTGGCTCCAGAGTGTTCAGGCTGCCCTGATGTGAGTGGCAGCAGAAGCTGCAGCTGCACAGATGAGAGAAACCATGAGCCAGATGCTCACAGGAATTGCCCCAAGCCAATGTTCTGCTCGTGTCTGAGAGCTGCTGGCCTGAGGGTGATACTGGCAGGAAAAGAGAAGTGGGAGGAGTGGCACTTGAGCCCTGCCTGTGGCTGGGGAATGTGCTCCAGATGTGTTCTTTCACCCCGGCCCTCTTTAATCTTGTCAGGTGAATTTAAATATTTATCACACTTAGAGCTACCATGCCCACAACTGAAATTATGTTCTCTCCTCAGCCATTTGGAAATAACATGAGGCCAAATGTTGTGCTCAGCTTTCCAGCAGAGCTTTGCTGAGGAATGGGCAGGTTTAACAAAACACTGCAGGACAGGCTTTCATTTGTCTTGCCTGAAAAACCCCCAGTGCTCCATGCTAGACTTTCCCCAGGGCATCAGGAGTGCTGAGCCAGACCAGAACAAGGCACTGGGAAAGTTCCCTGGACTCAGCCATTTACCTGATCCTCAAATTCATTGAAATTCTGGCACGATTTTTAAACTTTCCTGCAGAACACTGTGATCAAACACTTCTTATTCTGCTGCAGCTACAACCATGACACCGACATCTTTGGGTTTTTGCTTCATAATTTCCACATGCAAATGTTTGCAAATCCAGCTTTACTTAATTCAGCTTTATTAGATCCAGTTCAAAAGGGTCATTTTACCTGAGAGCTGCTCAGTCACAACTGGTATCACTTTGTATGGAGACCTGGAAGAGTCACAGAGGGTTGATGTAAGCAACACTCAAAATGCAGTTTGTAGTTCACATCCATATTCCCTGAGAAACAGGGAGAAATATCTGAATATATTCTAAGCTCTCTTAAAACCTGTGAGTTTGAATGAGCAATAGGCACTTTTCCTGAACATACAACCCTGTGGTTTACCAGAAACAGAATCCTAGAACCATAGAATGGTTTGGGTTGGATTTAGAAATCACCCAGTTCCAACCCCCTGCCATGGGCAGGGACACCTCCCACCATCCCAGGTTGCTCAGAGCCCTGTCCAGCCTAGCCTTGAACATTTCTAGGGATGGAGTAGCCACAATCTCTTTCTGCTCTGTGTGCACTGTCCTGTGCAGGAGCTCCCTCCCAGCTGCTGGGGCTCCACCACACGGTATCAATAACAGCAATGGCAGTGATAAATCATGATGAAATATGAGCCAAAGCCAGCAATGAAGAGAGCTAAACGCATCACAGGCTTTGTGTTTGCTTTTCAAGTAATCTGCTGCTTGTGCCCTAGCAGAGAATCAGGAGTGGGGGAACAACAGAGCTCAGACAGCAAACAGGGAGGGATGAGAACAGATGTTCTACATCAAACACCTAAAAGCAGTATTTTTTTTTCCCTCAGACAATTACTCCTGCTTTAACAGGTGAAACTCTTCCAAACCAGCACTGGTGTTAGAGGTCAGCATTTCTTAGTGCCATCCCCCTCCCTCTGGGGAGCTGCTCCCCTCCCACTGCACACAAAAGGCTCCTGCAGGTAAAATCCCTTGGCCTTGGGGCTGAGCCTGCTTTGGAGGAGCAGGTGGCAGCAGGGCTTTACCTCTCTGTGTTTGCAGGCATCGTGGGGTCAATGGACACCATGCAGTTGTCTGCTGTCAAAAGGGAGATGGTTGTGTTCCTGAAAAGCAAGTTCCAAAGAGGATTATTTGACCTAGAAATGCCAGCTGGAATTCTGTGCTGCTGCATGTGATGCAGAGCCACCTTCTCTCCTGCACAAGCATCTTTTCTCCTCACTCATGGCCTGGCACCTCTGTTACCTCAGAGCAGAAGGAGTCAAAGCCCAGGGCAGGGTAGGCTTGATGCTCCACCCATGTAAAATGTGAAGTGTGATCATTTTTGATCTCAGAGCAGACCTTGCTCCCTGCTAATTCATTTGCTCTCTTGACTCACTGAATAATAATTTCTGTTAAAAAGCTGTATTTTGTGATACATTGACTCAGCAGGTACATATTGACTCATATCATACAATTGACTTTTGGTGTTATGAATGTATTGAAATTATTTAGTTACTCATTTACCAAAACAAACAAAACAAATATCTTGCTGAATATTGGGTCTTTTATAAATACTGTGCTAAAGGTGATCTCATAGGCTCAGATGGAGATTTACTTTGGCTCCAGGATCCTGGTTGAGATGCAATTTTCCTTTGAAAATCTTCTGATGAAAATAAAATGCCAAGTATGCAGTTAACATCCTGATTGTGAATGATTAAAACTGCTGAACAAAGTTTCCTGGGTAATGGAGTGGAAGTATTTGACATCATAGGAAAATGAGAGTTATTACCCTCTCTAAGGTCAAATGGGAGGAAATAGAACAAACAGCAAAGGGCATTAATTCTGTCAAGCAACTTATGCAAATTTTAATTTTATCTTTCAATCCTCAGAGCTGGAGTCATGCAATAAAACCATGATTAAAAGATTGGCTTATTTTTCTCCTGCACTTTTCCTGTAGTGTAAAGTTGTGTGTCCAGAGATAAAGACTTTGCCTTGTTGCATCCAGCCTGTGCTGCTCGAGGTCCTTGTGCAGACAGCAGATTCCCCCTTCTAGAGGTGATGGAAGGTTCTAGAGATGGTTTAGGGGCTTCCCTCCCCTTGCTCCACTGGCTGGAGGTGCTGCAGAGGTGGAGGGATGGATGGATGGATGGATGGATGGATGGATGGATGGATGGATGGATGGATGGATGGATGCATGGATGGATGGATGGATGATGAATGGATGGATGGATGATGGATGGATGGATGGATGATGGGTGGATGGATGTGGATGAATGGATGGATGGATGATGGATGGATGATGGATGGATGATGGATGATGGATGGATGTGGATGAATGGATGGATGGATGATGGATGGATGTGGATGGATGGATGATGGATGGATGTGGATGGATGGATGGATGGATGGATGGATGGATGTGGATGGATGGATGGATGATGGGTGGATGGATGGATGATGGATGATGGATGTGGATGGATGATGGATGATGGATGATGGATGGATGATGGATGATGGATGGATGGATGGATGGATGATGGATGATGGATGGATGATGGGTGGATGGATGGATGGATGATGGATGGATGATGGATGGATGGATGGATGTGGATGGATGGATGATGGATGTGGATGGATGGATGGATGTGGATGGATGGATGATGGATGTGGATGGATGATGGATGTGGATGGATGGATGATGGATGGATGGATGATGGATGTGGATGGATGATGGATGGATGATGGATGATGGATGGATGATGGATGTGGATGGATGGATGTCACACTGTGCCACCCTCCACCACATCCTGGCATCTCCCACACACCCACCCATGACCCTGGACCCCTCTCAACACTGAGGTTTCAGCTGGATACTGCTCTTGAGTTTGAAGGGAAAAAATCCTATTTGAAATTTCCCCAAATGGAAAATTACAGCAGAAGGGATACAGGGACTTCACAAGCCAACATCAATTAGGAAATATGTGTCTTGGGCAATGGATATGGTGATATTTATGCTCTATAAAATGGTTCAGCTGAGGTGCTTTTTGTTTGACTATCCCATGCCTGGGATTAGATTTTAAAACACCTAAAGAGAAAGCTTATTACCTAGTGGCAACACTTCTTGTTGACCCCATTTTTTCCCATAAATACAGGTTCTAAACATGTGGCTGCATTTCACTCAAAAATGTAGTGCTGAGATATAAGTGGTAGGTGTGCCCAACCTGTGTGTACTCAGGGTTGGGCTTCTTCACTTGCTTTTATTTTAGATTATTTCTCCTCTTTCTACTCTATTCCACTCTGTTCCTCATGTGCAGCCAACACTGAGGTGGCTCAATTCCCTGCCTCCTCACTTTTCCAGCTCTTGATTGCCCCAGTTTCTTCTTCCAGCAGGCTGGAATGAGAAACAAGCCTGAATAGCAGCTAAATAAATCATTTGGTGCCTGTCTTTAAATTGTTCCCAAAGGAAAGAAACAAAAGTGAAATGAATGTCACAAATGACAGACCTACCTCGGTAACCCTGTTGCAATGCAGAAAAGGTCCATAATATCTTTGGAATTGCAGTATTTACTGAAGATCACCTTCCAAAGGAAACAGCAGCAGAGGGGATAAAATGAAAAAAAAAGAGAAAGGTTGGTTAGTTCCCAGTGAGATATGAATCCTGTTCAGGCATGCACTGAGCTAATTTCAAGGCACAGTCTGTGATTTCAATTATCTGATTTGATTTGTGAGCTGGAATATTTCTCTACTCCTGTGTAAAACCTGTGTCTTTGTTGATAAAGCAAGCAAGCTCTGGAGACCTAAGTGCTGTTCAGAAGTGGAGCAATAATGTGTGTGAGCTGAGAGCACAGGGCTTCTCAAAATTCAGTGTTGCTGTGGGATGATAACAACTGTAAATTTAAGAATGTAAGAGCCTGGATTTAGGCAGAACACTGCCCGGATTTGGGCAGGTCCTGGGATGGTATACAAGGGCACTGTTTTTTTGGACTATACCATCTTATACTAAGTTTAAAGTGAGCAGAGCTTGTGCCAAAATTCCTACTGACTGTCAGATGTTCCTGTTGTTAGGTTAGAAGCCAGACCTGGAATTATAAAATGTGCCACAGTTACCTTCCCATCTCCCCAAATACCTCTTCATCCTCCCACCCTTCCACACACAGCAGGCAGCCCCAATGCAGAGAAGACTGAGCAGCACATCCCCCAATCCCTTTTTCTATTCCTGCTATTCCTGTGCCTTCAGTGACACAATCCCATGCCACAGTTTTCCCCAAGACTCATGTGTCCATCAGGACTTGCAGGTCATGGTCCTCCCAGCTTCTTCTGCAGTTAGAAAACACTTTAATAATACCATTGTAGTACTTCCCATCAGTCTCACTATGCCCCTGTGCAATGTTTAAACTCTGTAATCTGAAGTTTTTTTATGTTAAATTACATGCCCTGTATCTTATCATGGGTGAGTGGCAGGTCAGAAATGGAACCCAGGGGTCCTAATTTGATGTATTGTTGGATTCAGAGGCAGTGTGCCTCTGAAAAACCTGAGAAAACCACTCAAGAATTCAACAGCAGAACTCTGCCTGAGGAGTGTCCCATTTCAATAAATGTGCATTTATAAGATGTCTGTCCTTGTGACTGAGGCCCCTGAGGCTACTTCCAATCCAAACCCACATCTCCTCTGTTGGGTGCATGTTGCATTATCAAATCTTCCAGTGCTCTAAATCAAAATCTTGTTTCTAGTGGACTTATTGGGGAAAACATAGCCATTGAAAAGTATCTCTGCTGCCAGTGAAAAAAGAAAGTGTGGGTGGAATAAAAAAAAGTGTAGACATGAGAATAAAGGATTGGGTTTGAATGCTTCTGCCAGTGTTGTGGCCCTTTTCTCAGAGCAGCTCTGAGTTCTTTCAAGTGACTATGGGGGAGGCTTTGAACCTGCCATAGAAATGAAGTGCTCTGTTGCAGGCAGACTCTCCTTCCTAAAGCCAGGAGCAGCAGCAAGCAGTGGGGATGGTTTGTGCAGAGGCTGCTGCTGTTGGTGAACACAGGAATGCTGCAGCTGCAGGGGCTGGCAGTGGGGCAGCAGTGGTGCACAGAGGGGCAGCTTCCCTGCCCAGCCCTGCAGCCCTCTCCTCTCACATCCCACAGGAAAGAGCCACAGAGCCTCTGGGCTCGGGATGCAGCACCTCAAAGGCACTTGTGGAGATTGACCTAATGGCAAAACTCAGGAGGAACAAGAAACTTGCATTTTGCAGATGAACAGGGACATCAAGGTCAAAATTCTCCTCTCCTTGAGTGTTGGAAATGCGATTTTCTGCTCCCCACAACCACTCCATATTCTCGGGCACAGTTTCTGTTGCCACCCATCACAGGCACGAGGGGTGTGCATGTCCACAGATCAGCCTGGAGGCTGGTGACCCAGGGAATAAGGAATGTGTCTCTTGGGATGACAGCTGGGAGAAGGCAGAAGGGCTGCAGCCACCCTCCCCAGATTGCTCAGTGAGGCGAGGACCACGCTGGAAAAAATAACAAGTCATCATCTAATTAATGACTCCTCGGAAAGGTGTAGGTGCCAGGAGGTAATTAAGCCTGCAGCCTCACCTTGTCAGCCTGGGCTTTCAGGTGCTTGAATTCCTGAGCTGTCACAGCACTGGTGTGACAGTTTCCCCTGTGCCTCCTCCAAGGAGCCTTTCAGGCTGCTGGGGAAATCCCTCCTCACCTGGAGGTGTCACCCGGTGCCAACCACACCTCTGCCACTGCAAATGGGGAAGTCACGGGAGATCCCAGGCTGTGCAAGGCTGTAATGCCTGCTCAGAGCTCAGGGCTTGCCAGCCTGGAGCACCAGGACAGGCTGGACTGCTCAGCAAGGTCTGGCCAGGCTGGCTGCTCCTGGGGTGCACAGACACTGCAAAGCTCCAGCCTCCAGCTTTCCCTGGTGCTGAGGAGCCTTGTTACTCCTGAGCAAAGCATCAGGGGTGCTGAGGCAGAGAAGATGATGGTGGCCACTTCAAGAGGTGACCTACAGCTACACTCACACCCACCTTCCCCGGGTTCTGCCCCAAATAAAATTACTTCAGGCAATATCTTCACTAAACCTGCAGGCACTTGATTGCTGAGGCAGATAGTAAGTGCTGCTGGGGAAATGGGTGTGTTCTGAAAGTCTCTGTTGCCCAGTGATTGACTCTCGGTTATTAAAGCAATCAGAGCAGTAAAATATAGCCAATGGAGTTCAGATAGGGCTGAAATCCTGCTCCTAGCAGAACCCAGCCTCCTGACAGACTGACAGCTGCTAAAATTGGCTGGCAGATTATTGGACATTACAACTGGTATATGCAGTAACTGGGCAGATGATGTTAATTGTGGCTGAACAGAGGCCAAAGGCTTGTGATGTGCCAGGAGTGTTATTTCAGGTATTGAGGTTTCTTATTCTGGAAATCAATTATTATTGACCTGGACAGACAAGAGAAGAAAAGATTAAAAAAAAATATTAGCAAACATTAAAGGTAAGAAAGTTGGCCTGACTCATTGAAAGCAGTAGGAGCTTTCAATGCACTGAGGATGAATTTTAATGTTTCCTTTTACTCCATGCAGTAGTGAAAGAGTGGGAAGCGAAACAAAGGCTGTGATACTAGATCATGAGCTATCTCCATACATGATTTTCAGTTTTCCATACTTGGCATTTTTACTTGGGTTTGCTAAAACTGGATTTGTGAATCACCCACTGCAGATTCATACTCCTCTCAGGATGCTTGTCCTCAGCTGGTTTGTTTTTTTTTTTAAATCAAAAAGCACATGGTATTAAAGTTTCCTTCTTTTGCAGCCTGCTGAGCTTTTCTGAGCATCCCTCTTCTGCTCTAAAACACAGCAGCCAGCCTCAGATGTTCTGTGGCAATGTGCAATTGTTCCTGTTATTGTCCACAGGTTCGTGCTCCCAGTAAAGTCGATGCCAGTTGTGCTGATGGAACACAATTGGAATGTGTTTCAGAGGGTGGGAGGACAGCACTGAGTACTGTTGATGCCTCCAGCCCAGTATAGGAATCCTATTTGCCTGGAGTCCATTGTCACTGGGGGGACATCAGCAGAACAGAGGCAACGTGGGGACACTTGGCTGGTGGCCACACTTTGGCCGTGTGGGGCACGTGGGTTCTCCTGTGACCTGCAGAGGATGACCTGCAGCTTTGAGGACAGGCAGCCCTGGCACTGACTGCAGAACAGAAACATCTCACCCAGCCCTGTGGAGATGTCCCTGCTTGGGCAGGTGTCCCAAAACCTTTGCTGCTCAGCCTGAGTCTCCATGATCATACATTTCTGGCACTGTGTCCTGGGTTACAATGTAAAGATGTGCCCAAAAGTTTGTATTCTATCAGCATCTGTTGCAACCAGGTGGGGCAGTGATCCCTATCTCTGGAGGGAGAGACTCTCTGCTTATGGGCCATCTGTTGAGAACCAGGTGGGGCAGTGTTCTTGACCTTTTCCACATCCCATCCTTCCTCCAGGGAGCTATGTCCTGTTAATGGGCCATTGAGTCCCAGTGCATGACTGATAAAATGACATCATCCCATTGGGAGATGCTCCAGCCAGGGGGAGGAGCCAAGCATTTCCTACCTATTTGGAACACCAAGGTTGCCCTTACCCACTGGTATCCAGAGGACAAGAGCAACCAGACCTTTCTACAGGATCACTACTTCAACAGCATCACTTCATCTGGACTGCTACCACCACCCTAACTAGCGGGGTGTCAGGTTGTATCCTGACTCTGTCAATGGTTTTCTTTTGTACTGTTGCATGTATTTTATTTTTCTCTTTCTTCCTATTAAATTGTATTTCTGACTTGGAGTCTCTCACAGGTTTTGCTTTCAAATCATTACACACTGTCTGGTGGTCTGATCCACAAATGTCCTCTCCCTTCAGACCTGTCTCAGCTGTCTCTGACCCACAGTCATCTTGCTGAGGTCCCTGTGGGTGACAAGCCACTGCTGAGATGTGTCTCAAGGACCTCATTCCCTGCATTAAGGCCTGGTGCTGGAAGAAATCCTTGCTTAGGAGAAGATTGAGATCTTGGATAACAGAGGCCAAAGTCAGGAGATCACAGCAGTTCCTCCAGCTCTGGTCTAAGATCGTGCATGTACAGGATTTCCTGTAATGAAATTCCAGGTTTTCTCATAATACACATTTTAAAAGTGCATAGTCATAAATGTCAGCCCAAAAAATCCAGGGATGAAGAAGAAGATACAGGGACTCTAATATTGCCTGGTGGCATGAAAGTCTCCTGCAAGACCATTCAACACAAGACACTCAGTTTGTGAAAGCAAAGGCAGAACTGAAATCATGTCTGAGCAGAGTCACAGCAGTGACAAACCACGTGGGAAAGGGAAACAGAGGCCTCAGCTTCAGCTTGCAGATTGATGACTAATTGCCAAGAGGAAAATCAGCCACATATAAACCCTGTTAACTGCATTTCCCTTGGATTTGTGCCAAGAGGAAAAGGCTATATTCCTGAAAAGCCATGCAACATTTGCAAACAGGTTTTTTTTTTTCCCCCTGAGAGTTAACATGATTTCATACTTCTGTCCTTGCTGTTGTTACCAAAACCTCAGAGATGGTGGATGGCCCATCCATGGGTACCTTCAAGGCCAGGTTGGATGGGTCTCTGAGGAACCTGATCAATTTGAAAATGTCCCTGCTCATTGCAGGGGTTTGAACTAGACCCTTAAGGGTCCCTTCCAACCCAATTCTATGATTCTGCCACACCTAGAAAAAAAAAAGACAGGAAAAGGTTTAACTTGTCTGTGTCAAGGAGCTTCCATCAAGATCAAGGAGCAGCCATTCAATTTAAGTGGGCAGTGTTCTGCCAGCCCTGGAAAGCAACGTGACACAAACGGGGGAAAGCAGAATGAATAATAACTGAGGATTTTTGGAGTGGAAATAACATTTTGATGAGGCATGCAGGGACTGCAAAGTAGGACAGCGTGGTTCCATGGGGATGACAGGCCTGGCCCTCCATTCTGTGGGACTGGTTTCTTTCCTGGAAACAGTTCTGCTTTTTTTTTTGAACCATTTTCTTCTGAAATAAGGAGACATTGTCTCTTAATCCACAGTATCCACCTCTGGTCTAGGACAAGGATTTGAAAACCCCTCTTGGGAAGATCAGGGATTAAGAGCCCAGGTGCTCTGGGCTGGCTTTCCCACTTGGAGAGGAGTTCAGTGATGGAGATTTTACAAAAGGACCATTGTGCACAGTTTACAACTAATCACATTATATTTTGCTTTCAGATAGGATAGGTAAAAACACATCTTACAAATCCAATTTCTGTTCTATATTTGATCCTCAGAACAACTAATCCTTTCTGTAAACAGCAAACTCTGTCCAGAACACTATCCTGTTCTGATCTGCTGTCTGTAATTGGGTATTCTTCCAAGAATTTAACTTCTGTTTGATTATTTTTATTTTACTCTAGTAAAATTCCCAAATAAAAAATGTAAAAATATTTTTGAAGCCAGTGTACCCTCAGTTTCCAGTTCTACTTTTTTTCTTCTGGTTTCAACCTGCTGTCCTCAATACTTTAGCACTTGGTCATGTCTTTCATTCAGCTCAGTGAGCAATGTTCAGAATCAGGGCTGAAATTGCAGACTTTAAACACTCTAAATTACAGTCTTTCACTAATGAGAATGGGGGATGCTATGTCAGAAAAGATTCTAGTAAAACTCAGTTATGTATCTGGCATGGACTGTGAAAATTGCTACTGCTTCTGTAAGAGCAGTTTTCATGGAGGATTTCTGAACTATTAAGGCAGAAGGTTCATGTGAAATTTTTCATTGTGATTTTCCCTGTCTTTCCAGAGGTGTTTGTCATCTATAACAAAAGGAAGAACAATCCAGAATTTGAGGTATCCCTCTGTGGGAATCACTGGAAGGAATTAATATTTCTCGACATGTAAGCAAATAGGTCTTTCTCAAAAAATATCCATAAATGTCCTCTCTGTCATGATCCCCAATATCCAAAAGAAGCTTTACCTAAAATCCCATATTTAAAAACATTCCAGCCTTCTCATTCTTTAAACTCAGATACAAACATAGCATCAGCCCAACTGTACCAAAACTCCCCGTCTCCTTTTTTTATTTCTCGCACTAATTAACAGCTGGTATTCAGAAAACCACTCATTTATCTGAGCTCTGAATGTTAGGCAGCATTAAAAATAGTCTGCCAGATTCACCATCTGTTTGATACAGTGGGAGCTTCTCTAAGAGAAGAACAGAAAACCAGTGCATGTGTGCATGTCCATGTGTGGGGGAGAAAACACGAGAGCCCTCAGCTGAGCAAAAATGAAAACTCCCCCGAGCTCCTCAAACACTGACTCTGATAGAAGAGGAGAAGTGTGGCAGATATTTTGTCCCAAAAGCCACAGCTCTGTAATCCTGCTGATTCACAGTTTTGGGCAGGGACGTGGCTTGAGAATGTTCATTTCAACACGAAATGTACGGGTGGGGTTTGTCTGATGTGCTTTTAACCATCCACAGGCTCAGCATCTCTCCAGTGTCTCCCTGCCAGGTGCCCTCTGTTGCCAGAAGAAAAGGAGATGTCCAAATTAGCCCACATATCTCCAAAACCCCCTTTAGGATGGGATGAATCATGCCCTGGAGATGCCACCTGCCTCCCCAGTGATTGCAGGGGAGCCTGCATGGCTCTCCTGGAGCAGCCATCACTCCCTTTGGGATGCCTGTGGTTAATCCTGCTCGTTTCCTTATCGTATACATTGCCCTAAATTCAGAAAGAGGAGCTGCCAGACAGAGCTGACATACCAGGATCCCGAGGCATGTGGCATGTGATAAGTCACAATTCCCACCCTTGTAGCATCTCTGAAAAGAGAGCTGTGGGAAAAGAGATTTTCCTCTTTTTAGGAAAGAAAAATGTCTATGATGCACTCATAGATGAATGAGCCCAGAACAGTCTTGCAGATTGTCCACTGAGAGGGGCAGCACGACAGAGGCTGGATCTTTCACTGTGAGCAAAGAAAGATCTCAGCAATACTTAGAGTCACTAGGGCTTATAGAGAGATTACATTCAAGAGAAATTTTGCAACCTACCGACCTTACTAAGGGACATATTGCAAATATTCCATCTGTGAGTACTAATTATTAATGGCAGAACACAACCAGGAACCAGCAAGGCTGATTGTGAGGGGTCAGGTCTTCTGCAGCAGAAAAAAGCCCCACTTCATGTAAGTATCTCAACCTTTAACAAACAACACAAATGTCTATATTCTGGATTTTCTTAACACAAGAAGGGCACACATTTGCTGCTAATGGAGTACTAAGTGCAATTAACCCTGCAGCACACAAATGCATGAGGCTTGAAGTGTTTTGTAAACTGGATAATAGGGATGCTTTAGCATCAAATGTTCTCAGTAGCTTTGAGTGAAGCTTCTTGTTTCCAAGCTGCTCACATGATTAAACTCTGACATTGGACCTGGCTTGGTGATAGAGGACTGTTAGAAGGAAAATGTTAATTAATGGAGTGAGGAAAAGCAGGTTTGAGGAGAGACCAGCAAAAGGCTGACTTGAATCCATATAAGCAAGTTCATGAGGAAGGTTCTGATGCCTTGAGAGGCTGGCCTAGAGCAGAGGCTACACAGTGTTGAAGGAATAAAGTAGGGATTTATTAAAAGGCCTTCAAAGGATGCACCTTGGGCAGTACAAGAGCCTGGCCAGGGCTCCACCCAAAATGGACCCAAGATGGACCCTGAGCCAGGAGTTTTCACACTTTTATAAGTTTTGGTCCATTTCCATATTGGGGTTCATTGTCCAGTTCCAGCTCCAGGTTCTGCAGTCCCATCCTCCCAGATTCTCTCCTCAGTTCTCTGCTGTTTGCACTTTTTGGGGCTGAACCTGCAGTGGTGTCCTTGGTTCTGGGGCTGGAAAAGGATTGTTCTGTGTGACTGAGCTGTGAGGAGAACTTGCTAACACTCTATATCAAGTTCAGAGTTGTGCACTAAGGCAGTACAGAATCTGGAAAATATGAAAGCTGAAACTTAAGGCATCAGTTCTAGAAACAGAATAATTTTGTCTTGTTTGTGAGGAGCCAGAAGAGTTGTATATGAGGAGAATAAGCTATATTTGGCTGGTCTAAACCCATAGGTAACACCAGAGTTACCTATGAGAAAAGTGTTAGACTGAGAGTGTTAAACTTACACTTTGTCTGGACTAGTGTGAACATAAACTGTAATAAATATGATACACTGAGTGTGACTTCACAAAGACAAACAAGTAAAAGATAAACAAAAATAAACAAGGTAAACAAGCCTTGCCGAGTGATGGGTATGGAAGAATTTTGGAGCTGTTCTGGAATTACAGAGCTGTGCTGGGATTATGGTTTGATCCCCTAAATGCTTTGCGGAAGAAGGAAAAGGGAGAGTAGGGGACAGAGAGGCCCATGTGTGATGCTATCTTTCATGTTTTTAAAAGCATGGGTTTAAGTCATGTTTAGTCCTTAAAATGTTTGAGTGCTGCTATGTGACAGAGTTCAAGGAACCTGCTGCTCGTTTTGTGCTGCTTCACAAGAACAAGCAGCCACCCCCAGTTCACCAGGGCCAGCTAAAGTGAGAAACTTAGCCAAGACCTGACCAGACTCAGGCTGTGCCACCTTTTACCCTCCCACACCCACAGAGGTCTGCCAGCATTAAGAAAATGGCCTTGATCCCACAAAAGCATTCACCATGCTAAAGCAGGATGTGGCACAGAGCAGCCCCAGGGGTGTCTGTGTCCTGACTGCCATGAACACCCACCCTCTGCCCCCCTTTGGTGTTTGGCAGCTGAAAGGATTCCCTGAATCCTCAGTCCAAACAGACACAGGATGGGATCCATGCTTGCCTTGCTGAGTTGAAAGAATCATCAGGATTCAAAAATTCTCCATCGCCTTGAAGGGATCATCACGCCATTATTTCTTCTGCTGTGTTTTGTTTTTCATCTAAATCCAGTTTTGCAGGTTAAAAATAGCCTGGTGAGCCTTGGAAAAAATCTGTTGGCTTTACTAGAATCTGGGCATTTATACCACAGATGCTGCTGCTGTAATTGAAAAGAAAATCTCACGTGACAGAAGCAATTTCTGCGCGCTGATGTTTCGATGCAACAACCACGGCACCAAAGCTCAGTCTGAGCCTTGTCCTGTTTGTTTGGGACCTCAGGCCAAGAGGAACAATGCCTGTGGATGGCTCAGTGTCCTGCAACACAGGTCAGTAGGCACCCAGAAAGCTTGAGCTCAATGCATTTCTTTGAGGGAAAAAAAAAAAGCCAAATTTTCTGCTTAACATCCAGAATGACTCATTAAACCAGCAAATTTACTCCAAAATTCTTTACTTGCTTTCTGAGGAAAATACCACTGAGTGATTTCATAGAATCCTTGACAAAGGCAACAGTACTTTTTTTCCAGTTACTTCAGGCTCTGTAGCCCACTGATTTTCCATACTTGTTACAAATATGATGTTGATTAAGACACTGGAGACAGAAATCCTCTTGAAACAAGCCTTTTTCTCAGAGGAGCTCCTTAAAACCTTGCAAGCAAAGCCACTACCCTGTGACATTTGGAAAGGAGAGCCATGAAGCCACCCTGCTGGGAATAAGGCCACTGGTTGGTTCTGCTCTGCTACCATTTAAATCTCAAAGGTCAAAAGAAAATGTTCCCAGTAGTTTCTCCATGGAAAAAAGATTGGGCATGAGCTGGGGAATGTTGTTCTTTTTTTTTCTGGTGGATTTTTAATTCAAAACAGACTCAATAGGAATTTTTCTTCAAAGCGCAGCTAAAGGGTTAATAACAGGATGAAGGAAAATAAGACTCCAGATCTGGCTTAAATTTGGCACCTCTCCACTGATATTGGGGGTCTGGATGCTCGACCCCATCTAGTGGCACTCCAGGAGCTAGGAGAAATCCCAGCCCATGGTGGTTTGTCGAGATCACCTTCTCCTGCACAAAACACAGCCACGGCTTCCCCTTGCCCTGCTGTCTCCTGCTGTGCCTGGCAGCAGAGCAAGCTGTGGCAGGGCTGGCACACGGAGGTGTTTCCCTGTGTGCCCAGCCCCACGTGCTCCTGAGAAGTGCAGAGGGAGGTGTGTGTCGAAGCAAGTGGGTGATGGAAATAAATAAACTGAAAATTTCCAATGTAATTCTATTATTATAGTTATTATTAACTATAATTCTAATTCTATTTCTAATATAATTCTAATATAATTCTAAAGTTTCTAAACAAACTTAGAAATAAATAAACTGAGCAGCACTTGTTTCCCCCAGGTGTGCACCCCTTTTTGTGGGGACTGGATATGAGAGGGTTACACTGGAATTTTATTTGTCACCCAGCTCCAAGAGCAAGTGACCTCTTTGAAGCAGGTTTGTGCAGAGCCCTGGATGTGGAGTGTGGCTGTAATCCCATAGCCCCTGTATGACCATTCCTCTGCCAGTCTGCTGGGCTGGGCTGGGCCACCTCAGCTCCCTCCTAAAGCTGCCCCAGCCTGGAGAGGTGTTCAGCCAACTCTGCCCACTGGAGCAGAGCCCAGCGCTGTGGTCAGCTTTGGTGAAGACAATTTTGTGCCTGGCTGTGCCTCTGGAAGGTCCCCTCTTCTCCAGTCTGAATAGACCAAGTGACCTCAGCTGCTCCTCATACAGCTTCCCCTCAGAACCTTTCACCATTCTCATGGCCTTCCTTGGGACACTCTCTAATAGTTTAATGACTTTTTTATATTGTGGTGCTCCAAACTGCCCCCATCACTCGAGGTGAGACTGCCCCAGCCCAGAGCAGAGCAGGACAATCCCCTCCCCTGCCCCGATGTGCCTGATGTCCCCAGGACAGGGATGTCCCTCCTGCCAAAGCACTGCTGATTCATACTCAATTTTCTATCAACCAGGACTCCCAGGTCCCTTTCCTGGGTGCTGGTCTTTAGCATCTCATTCTCCAGTCTATGCACACAGCCAGGGTCACCCCATCCCAGGTGCAGAATCCTTCATTTTCCCTTGTTGAACTTCATACAGTTGGTGATTGCCCAGCCCTCAAATTTGTCAAGGTCTCTCTGCAGGGCCTCTCAACAGCTCCTCCCAATTTAGTGTGATCTGCAAACTTTTTTAGTTTTCATTAGAGTCCTGTGTCCAGGTTGTTGATGAGGGTGTTGAAAATCACAGGAGCCCTCCAGAATGACACCAGTGACAGGACACCAGCCTGATGTCACCCTGTTCACTACCCCTTGTGCCTGACCTGTGAGCCACTTGTTCACCCATCACTCCACACAGTTGCCCAGCTGTGGGCTGGACATTTTGTCCAGAAGGATATTGTGAGACAGAAATGGACTCCAGCCCTTCCTCTGGGACGTGCTGGCACCGGCGTGGTCCTGCTTTCAACCAGTGGTGCCTCCTTTATTTGAATAACTCCTGGGAAGGGTTTCAAAGCCAGCCAACTCTTCTTTCATAACCAGCAGGTCCCTCTGCCCTCCCTGCTGTGCCCCTCTGGACCTGCCAGCACACAAACCTACTTAGTTTAATTCCATCTCCTGCTGCAGAGCACTTTGCAGTGCTCAGGGTCCCGGAGGAGGCTCCCTGGGCTGGATTTGTCCCTTCCTTTACCCCGGCACCGAGGTGAAACAACAACTTCTCCCAAAGTCAACAGCACACCCTGCGGCTGCACCGGAGGAAATTCAGGATGAGGCCATGGAAACACAAAAATTGCCTCTGAACAGTTGCAAGCACAAGCAGTGCTGGGGTAGGATGCCCAGTTCTCATTGGGGCTGAGCCCTTTCAAGCTCAACAAGTGCTGTTATAACAAAGCTCGTACCTCGTTATTGGTTGACAAGAAGCTTAGCATTGATTTAATGAGTTCCCTTTAGAAGTCTCCACTGCTGCATTCCTTGGAAGATTAAGGGCTGCTGCTTTATCCCCCCTCCCTTCTGCTTCTTTCTAATGATGTTACTGAGAAGGCAGGAGAATGTGAGATATGCCCTGCTTACCGCTGGGTGAACCCCATTTACACGGCATTTTTACTTCAGGAATCCTTCCAAACATTACACAGGCGGGATTTTACATCTAACAAAAGAAACAGATAACATTTATCCAGCTTAAACCCCCTTAATGCTGCTTGAGTTTGCATTTGCTTTCTCATGTGACTGTGCCTCTAGCGTTAAAAGTACTCTCCAGAGGCTGGTTGGAGAAATGCTGTTTTGTTTTTTTTAATCCAGCATAGATGACAAACACTGTGCATTAACGACATCTATGGAAACACTCACCACCCTTTCGAAATGCCAAAATATTTTTTTGTACTGAACTGTACAAAAGGTACCAGGAGGCTCCGTTCAATCCATGCTTCGGGAGGCCACCAGGCAACCGATATATTAAACCCTGGAAAAAGAGAATCAGTGCCCTCAGCTCAGCAGAGCCGGCAGGCACAATCTCACGGCAGCACAGGGACCATCATCACGGCTAAACCACGTCTAAGATGATCAAGAGGAGCAGCTTTCTCTGGGGAATCCGGCACAGATCTGGATTCTCCAAGGATTGTTCCTGAGGACACGACTTTGAGCGGTCGCCGTGGTTCTCCAGGGCGGTGATGGAGGGGATTTTGGAGGCGTATGTGGTGGGATGGGACTGTGAGTACCAGCTCTCCATTCACCTCTGCGGCCACTCACACAGCAGAGGGAAGGGACAGGGCACCGCTGCTGTTTCCTTACCAAGAAGAAACAAAAGGCAAGGCTGGGTTAACCGAAAACTTAGAGCAGGAAGACGGGAGACATTTGAAATTATGCAAATCAGAGTTTACTTGGAGCCTGGCAGCAGCCCTCTTTTACAGAAAAGGCATTTGGTTTGCGCCAAAGAACTGACAAAAAGAAGGGGGGGAAAAAAAGACTTGAATAAAGGCGTCGGTATTGTTTGTGTTTAAAAGCAGTGGGCTGTCAGCTCGGCAGCGTGCGAGCTCTCCCTTTCAGCCAGGACACATTTCTCCCGCAGTTCTCCCTGAGCTTCGAACCGTGCTTAACCAAACAAATGGCAGTGAAAGTTTTAATTACCGGCATTTACTTTGGCAGGGGCGGCGGGGTCCCCGCCGGCGGCGGCGATGCAGCAGCATCGCACAAAGAGCCGGGCACCTGCCTGACCTTCGGGGGGTGATACCCACGGCCAGGACAGAACCTGGGGCAGGCAGTCTCCAAGGGGCTTATCTGTACTCCCTCTGCCTAGGGGGGGAAACCTCGCCCCAGGCTAAACTTTGTAAACACGGAGCGACGCTGCTCCAGCCAGCGAGACCGAGCATCCATCCCCACGCCGGCAGGGAGAGCTGGCAGCGACTCAGCGCTGGCAGCCCTCCCCTCTGACAGCCTCCCCTTCCCCTTTCAACAAACATCCGTGTACAAAGCAGAAGGCACGCAGGATCCCCCCCTTTCCCCTCCAAAAGGGATCCGGAGCCCGCTGGATGCGCTGCGGGATCGGCCGGGCAGTGCAGCCAGCACCGCCCGCAGCCGCGGCCGGAGACGCCACTTGGTGAAAAACAGCAAAAGTACCTTTTGAATTCTTCCATCAATGTCCAAATAAATACATTTGGGCCGGTAAGTGGAGGAGGCAGATCCCATCTTGCTACAGCTGGGCTCTCACCGGACTTGTTTCCAGTGTCAATCAGAGCAGAAATTCAGGTTTATCCTACCCAGCCGAGCCACCGCTGCCTGACAGTTTGGTGTCCCCGCTCTTCTGGATCCCACTGTACTCTCATTCTGGGAAGGTCCCTCCTCTAACATGCATGCATTTTGCTGTGCCTCTGTCTCTCTCTGCCACCTCCTTTTAGTTTCGCTTCCCTCCAAATCCAGCTGCCTCGGACAGGGAAAGACACAGGCTCCAGATGCTGCCTGCAAACCCCCTCTCCATTCCCATGGCAACAACCCCGCTTGGCTTTAAGGCTGAGAGCTGCTGGGCATCTGCATTGGGGCTCTGATCCTGGGACTGACCAGCTCCTGTCATGCACAAGATCAAGTGGCATTTATCCCTCGGCATGGGGGGTGGGGGGTGCTGCGGAGGGAGAAAAACCTCCTTCATCGGGGTGGTGAGAGATATAATTTGATTTTACGTTTAAATAGGACCGTAATTATTAGTTAGTGCTTCTCCTGGTGAGCTGCTTGCACAGTGACAGGCTCTGTCTGGAGTGCCCTGTGCTGGAAGTGTCCTTTCAGACACCCACTGCCAGCCAGGGCTTGGACCATCTCAATCCAAACTCAGCAGCTCCATTTCCACATCCCTCCCCGTTATCATTACAAGGACAGAAGGGAAAAGCAGAAGCTTTTTTTCCCCCTGTAAGCTCCAGCAGCACTCAGAAAGCACAAAGCCCATGCTCTCGCCCACCGCCATCCGTGCCACCCCCGGAGTGAAGGAATTTGTTATTTAGGGGAACGTGAAGCCTCCTGGCAAAGGCATCTCCCGTGAGGAAGGCAGGAGGGAGCAAAGCCCCGGCGGTGCTCCCGGAGCAGATGCCCGATGCCTTCTGCCGTGCCCGGGATGCTGTGCCCGGGATGCCGTGCCCGGGATGCAGTGCCAGGGATGCCGTGCCCGGGATGCTGTGCCCGGGGAGTCGGGGCGAGGCTCAGGCACGGCAGGGACGGAGCTTGGAAGCAGCAGAGAGGCTGCACAGGCAGCACACAGCCCGTCCTGCCAGTACTGACTCTCTGGGTTTTCTGGGGCTTTTGATGGAGGGGCTGCAAAAGCATCTCCTGACCTTTAGTGCTGCAGGCTGGGAGAGCAGGGCTTGGGGCAGTGGGGTCGGTGCTGCTCACCCTGCCCAGCCCAAGCCCTCTCTACAGCCAGAGAGAGACAAAACTGACCCCAGCTGAGACCAAAGGGGCTTGGCTGTGGCTTGTCCTTGGCTGTGGCTTGTCCCTGGCTCTGCTTTGTCCTTGGCTGTGCTTTGTCCTTGGCTGCCCCTGGAAATTCAGACAGGGTTCTGCTGTTCTGCAAAGGGCGTTTGTAGGGGCTGGAGGGCTGAGTGGGTCCCAGAGCTGCCTGGGAGTCAGAACCTTTCAGGCTGAAGCCAGTGGTACTCCTAAAGCTCTCAGAGCCAGCAGCAAGGCACTTCCTTTGGGAAGTGCAAGCTTTTGCTTCACATCCTTCCTCTGCCAGCTAGGAGCAGGCACTGGAAGTCTTTCAGGAGAGAGCCCTTGCCCTGGGGGTTGTCCTGTAGGCTGTCCCCTTGGCTGTGCCACAGCCTGTCCCATATCCCACTAGCCACTCCACTGTGCTCTAGGCTGCATTGTAGTCTATCCCAGAGACTGTCCTGTAAACTACCCCAGGGGCTAATCCCTCAGATTACTCCACAGGCAATCCCCACGGCTATTCTGACCTACAGCTTCTCCCACTTCAA
The DNA here is from genome assembly GCF_052056855.1 of Sturnus vulgaris. Classification (NCBI taxonomy): domain Eukaryota; kingdom Metazoa; phylum Chordata; class Aves; order Passeriformes; family Sturnidae; genus Sturnus; species Sturnus vulgaris. The sequence goes on from NC_142244.1 coordinate 114,470,387, forward strand.
CAGCCCTTCCACACCAAGCCCAGTGCTTCTGTACACCAGCCAGGACCTCTGTGACCCATCACTCCATGCCTGCCCTGCTGAGCACTGCCCTAATCCTGTCCTGCTGTGATTCAGCCCTGAGTGACTTGACTGACCCAGCAGGTTCCTGAGGAAGATGGCCATGATGACAAAAGTGCAGCCATTTGGAAAGAGACAATAAGAACACTCACTCTGGGGGATGCACATGGGAGATTTGGGACTGTAGAGGAGGATACTGAGCTCTCCCACTGTGATCATCCACACTAGGAGTGGTCAGACAATGTCACTGGTGCATTTCAGGATTTGATCACACCTCACTGAGATATCTAATGGTCAGCCTTACATTAGTGAGAATCTACTTTTTGATTTTGTTTTTAATGTGACCAGCTTCTTCAGTCAGCAAAGACAAGCTCTGCAATCCAAGTGATGATCCTAGTCCTGCCTCTCCACTGTCCTTGTCCTATCTACTCTTTCTTTGTATTTAAAATTGTGTTTCTTAAGCTCCAGCACACATCGTTCTCTCTCTAATTACATTAATACTTGTTGGAAATACTGCTATGCTGTAAAACTGCTGACTATTTCTCTTTTCAAGAACTTCATGTAGAAGTGAATCTTCAAAAGCCGAGCACTCAGAAATTACAACAAAAGCATGATGCAATCGAAGGCTCAGTTCAAGCCCATGCCTGAAAGGAGATGAAAGATAACATTCATCAAAGAGAATGTGCAGCTCCAGCAGATCACTGCCTTGAACTGATTTAACCTTCCAGAGTCTCCTTATTTCAGTATACACTGGGCAATGTGGGGCAAAAAATATTGGGAAGCATTATCCTGTCTCATCAAATCCTTCAAATCCAAGACCAAATCCAAGCAGGACAGTGCTAGACAGTGATTTCCCATCATTTGCCTTAGAGGAATGTTTTGCCCAGCTCAGGGCACTACCTGGCATTTGTACCCCTGACCACAGGGGCACATCAAGTGTTTCACTGCTCTGCTTTGCCTCCCCTAGGTTGTTTACTGAGGTCAACACTCTTCACTCTGTGCACTCAAGCCCTGGAATGTGTCTTTTGGAGAGTGTCAGGGCTTAAGCCTTGGGCACGGGGACATGGCACTGCCCCGGCCAGATGTCACTTACCCCAAGGAGTGAAAAAGGCACTTCTGTGTCCCAGCCCTGGTATCAGCTCTGTGTTTGTGGTTCAGAGCCAGCTTTGTTGGGCTTTCCAAGGTGTAAGCAGAGGATGCTCAGATCCCACATCACCCTCGGGCTCGCTGCTGTCGAGGCACAGCTCAGCCACGCTGGCTTTGCACGGGCTGAGATCTCCCCCTGCTGCAAAAACCCTGCTCAGAGGGCGAGGGAAAAGCTTTGAGGATGGGAAGGGCTGCTCAAGCCACTCTCCATGCAGGCCCTGCACTGTTCCTGTTCCCTCCCATCTCTGTCTTTCTCCAGGTCACTGTGAGAGCACAGCCCTCAGCCTCTCTGAAACCTGCTTTTCTTGCTGCAGCCAAAAAATTCAGTGCCCCTTGCAACTCTCTGTGTGCACATCTAGCCCTGGGGACAGCACAGCAGGGATCTTCAGAGGGATTGAGATGGGGGGAAAAGAGGCAGAAAATTTAAAACTTTCAGTGAAAGATTTTGTACTTTGGAAAACGTTTGCCTAGAATTAAAAGCAGAGAATAGTATTTATTTGAAATCAACTTTTTTTCCTCACCTATTCCATATCTAAGCCTTCAAGTGCTTTCTTTGCCCATTAATCCCTTCTCCTGCAGGTCCTTTATGTGTGTCTGTCTGTCTCCATGTCCCACAGGACCTGCTGCTTTACCTCTCCATGCTCCAACCTGCCAAAATGCCAGCTTGCCCCTGGAGCTGGGAAGGTTTCCCTTTCCCTCCCACAGCTCCTCCCTACTTCACTCAGTCTTCTCTCCCTCTTTTCACCCTCTTTGGTGTTTTGCCATTTTTGCTTCTAGGTGTTTTTCCCCCCCGTACACTCGAAGTCAGGCAGGCTTTCTGCAGGAATTAACTTTCTGATTTATGCTTTTAACAGCCAAGTGATGGCTGTGGCAGTGGGAGCTCCTCCATGCAGAGCATGACTGACCTTTCCAGCCCAGCTCTCACTCCTCTCCATAAACCCACAGAAAGAATATGGTGTGCTGCACATGGAAATTTTACCTCACTTCTTTGCACATTTCTTTTGTACACTGCTATTTTTCCACATGGAAAAGTGCTGGAAGTGATCACGATGAATGTTAATTAGAGCATGACTGGTTATTAATAATGGGACCTTTATAGGAATTGTCCACACAGGCCCTGAAAACTCTGGAAACACCTGGGAGGGGTGTTTGGCCCCTTCCCACTCAGCAGCACAGCTCTCCACCTCTCTGCTGGCTCCAGCCCCGTTTTTGGGTCCTGTTGCTCACCCCAGCCCCATTCCCAGTCCACGCAGTACAGCCACACTCGCTGTCAGGCTGGTTTCCATGGCAAACCCCCAGGAACGTGGGCTGGGAGGGAGCTGTGACATCTGACGTGGCTGGTCCAGGGCACTGGGGTGCAGAACAGAGCTCTGTGGGCGGGAGATGTGGGATTACTCACTGGGGAACCAGCTTTGCTCTTTAATCCAGCAGCCTTGGCCGCCTGGGTGATAATGCTGCCTTCATTCTCTTTACAGCTGTAGGGAAAATTCTGGTTCCTACCAGGAATTCGTGCTGTGTCTCAACACTCAGAGCCAGTTAAGAGGCTCAAATCTTGTGGAAGTGGAAACAGCCATCCCTGTTACCTCACAAACATCTGTGTGTGCAGTGCTGGCATGGAGAAGAGCAGAGTCAAGCCATGGGCAATTCTTCCATTTTGTAAAGCACCTGTCCAATACAGCATCTGGCATTTCTTGGCTTTTCTCTTTCATGTGTTGAGGGGAAAAAATCCTTTTTCTCCTGCTCCATGTTAGCAGCTTTTTCAGTGATCTGTTTTCTACAACACTTGCAATACCTGGCAGGTCCCAGGTTGTTTTCCTGAAGGTCTCCCAGTGGTGCAGACCCCCTGCCTTTCCCTGTTGGGTGTGGCAGGAGCTCACTCACCAAAAACATTTCCTTTCCTTTATGGCAGAGGCACCAAGTCCTTGGCACAGCCCATCCTGATTCCACTTTCCATCACCTCCAGGAGCCACAGGACCCCAGGGATCTCCATGCCCTGGTGTGCCTACAGAGAGCCTTGGCTGCCCTGCTTTCATTGCAGCCTCTCTGCTTGATTTTCAGCCTCCCTTTCCTCTCTGCTTTCCATTTCCCACCTCTTTGTTTCCCACTGCCATCTCCTCAATCCAGCTGTCTGTTCCCAGGCTTTCATTTGAAGTAGGAGAGAGCCAAGAATCCTGTCCCAGGCACCTCTGCAGGATCTGGAGCTTGCAAAGCAAAGCACACACACACACACGGGGCTGCTAATGATCCTGCTGCATCCCTGGAACAGAGCTGCTGGGAAAGCCCAGCTCTCAGAGCTCTGTTTTCATAAGGTCATGGAAGAAATTAAGAGACCCAACTGGAACTTTCAAGAGCTGATGAGAACAAAAATAAGTGAAATTAAGTGTGCCTGGAGTCACCCACTAGATCATTTAGAGGGCTGATGGCCAAGAAGTGGAAAGATCAATTCCCTCCACTGGGCAAGGCTGGCTCGTGCTTTTGGCAGCAAAGTCTGAGCAGGGGCTGCAGCCCATAATCCCAGCCTGGAGGGAAGGGATGTATGGCTCCACTTGAAGAAAGCTGCCTGGCATTTGATGTGGTGCAGGAAAGTGAAGTTGCTTCAGATGCCTGTTTTGGGAGGCTGCCATGTGAGCAGCTCGGAGCTGTGCAGTGACTCACTGTAAATCAGCTCCTCCATCTCCCTGACAAGCAGACCTCAGACACCCCGAATTCTTGGCAACCCAAAGATTAACCCGAAGACTGAGGGCTGCTGCTCCTGGTGCCAGCCTGATGCAATCTGTCCCACAGCTCGCAGAGGTGGGGACAGGGGCAGAGCTGGCACGGGCAGAGCACGAGGTGATCATTTCTGCATCCCTGACTCATCCCTGGAGCCTCCTTGTCTGCAGGCTGCTGGTCACCCCCTCCAACAACACCAGCCCAGCAGCAGGAATGCCTGCAAAGGCAAACTGCTTGGGGCTGCTTTTCAATGGGTGGGAGATTGTCCTTCAGCTGCATCACTTCAGAGAAAGCCACCTGGAATTCCTGGGGGGGGGGGGGTCAAGCAGATTTTTCACACTCCTTTGCAGTACATCAAAGTTTAGACTTTCTATGTTAACATTTTAAAAATACCAGTCTTCATAAATAGCTAGGTAATCTCTCAGATCTATGACATTTTTTCGATGATGTGGATATTTTCTCATATTTGTTCTGTCTATGCAGTGCTGTTTCCATTAATGGGCCAAAGAACGTTTTCTCAATAGAAGAGATGAAAGAGTCTCAGCTTTTAGGGAGGGAGGCCAAAAAACTGCCACAGAATCAATGTGAAAAAGATGACAAAAGCCTGCAGTAGCACTGAAAGTGTCTGATCTGCTCTGCCAGAACATTTGAAGCCAACATGAAATGGAGACATTTTTAACTAAATTCCCAAAATTATGAGTACTTGAGTGTCACTTTTCCTGGGAGTCCCACGACTCTCCAGAGTGTTCTTACCATCTCCAAAAATCACAGGTCATGACCAAAGGAATTCAAAAGATTGGATGACAAATCATTATTGTCTGCTTTCAAATAACACGTTTGTAGCTCTTCTTTTTGGCTGTCTCCACTTTACTGGACCTGACTGTTCATCCATGTCAGGTACATAAGATTCCCTCTAGAACTCTGAGAGACAGAAACTCTCACTGAGGAAAATTGAACTGAGATTTTCATGCAATAAGACAATCCAATTTCCTGAGCAAACAGTAAACATCATGGATTAATGGTATGGTCAGGAGAGAGGGCAGTGCTGAAGTAATGCAGAAAATGAAAGGGAAGTAGCTTATGGGGGGAGGGAGTGCCTCATAGAGAACTTGAATTCTATTTTATTTTTGGATTACTTCTCACTCTGCTTTCTCCAGCCTCCATTTGATTGGGCACAGCCCAGATTTTCACCCCAGTGCTGGTTTTTACCCCATGCCACCACTTCCCTCCTGCCTTAGAGGTGGCCCCAGGCAAACCTTTCAGTGAGAAGCTTCTTGCAGAGGGGCTTTGTTAGAGGCTGGACCCTCTCCAGTCACTGAAGCCGTGTCTCCTTCCTGCTCCTTCATCCTCCTCTTTCTCCTTTTCCTTTGTCTTTGGATTTCACTGGACTCACACAAATTTTTTTTCCCCCCCACAAAATCCTATCCTCTCACTTTCAGCTGCTTCCCCACAACCTGGACACTGGAAGTGAAGGCTTTCCTCTCCTTGGGCTTTAGCCCCTGCCTAAAAGATTCCAGTAGGCAAGAAGGAGGTTTTCAGAGGAGAAACTGAGATCGGGAACAAGAAACTGAGATCAAGGACGTACAGAAATAAACACACAGAAATAAAGTGAAAACCCAGGAGCCCTCCACTAAAAAGGACACAACGTTGTGCCCCGCTCTTTTCTCCAACCCCACACCTTTTTCCTGCACTTTTACTCATTTGTTTTGCTGTTTCACCATCATCTGCTGCCCACTCTCTGCCTCGCTGTCCTCACCTGCCAGGGAGGAAGGGGCTCCACACTCTTCCTCCTGTCCCACTCCATCCAAAAGGTGCAGTCTCCCTTCAATTTGCCATCCAGCCCTTCTGCCAGCAGAAACACCAGCTCTCTGCCTCCCTCTGCCCAAGGAATTGTGCCCAGGGGCAGCAGCAAAGCCAGAATCACTCAGCAGCCAAGCAGGATCCCTGCAGAGGAACCCGAGCCCTGCTTACTTTGGAACATGTGAGCCTGACCCTGGCGCTAGGGAGAAAGCCAAAGGCAACACATCACTTTGTTTCTGTTAATAAAATGGTGCTTTGGGTCTGTTTTATTTCTGCACACTGCTCTCCCCTCCTCCCAGCCCAACACATCACATTCCCAGGGTGAGGGACTGAGGCTGGAGCTGTGTTTGAAGAAGGGGAGCTGCTGTTCGCTGGAGTGCCTGTGTTGTGTGCAGGTCTGTGAGCACACCCATGTCTGGGAGAATCTTTGCAAAGCTTGAAGGCATAACCTGCACTATGAACAGGCTTCCTTCCCCCTCACACACACACACACATCACTGAGACTGGTGGTGGCTCTGTGAATTAAATATTGCTGGCACGTTACAACAAACATCACCATTAGCATTGCTGAGTATTAATTTGAGGAAGTCCCACCGAGTCCTCTGCAAGGATACACAGACTTCCAACAAGATTAAGACACCCCAACACCACCCAAGAGGAGCCCCCCTCTCTCCTGGTGTCTTTGGAATCCAGTTTCTCCCCAGTGCTCTCTGCTGCTCCCTGGGTGCATCTGCTCTGTTTCTTTGGCCATGATCCCTTGGGAGCCTGCTGGCTTCAGAAACCAGCTCTGCTTCTCTCCAAAGGTGAGGAGATTTAAACTCGATTAAATCCTTCTGAGACACAAACCCCATCACTCAGGATCACTTTGTGAAAGCATCCTGTCCTTGGCATCCCAGCACAAGCAGGAGCTGCTGCCAGGCAGCTCAGATACCTGCAGGGGCAGAGCCCAGCAAAGGCTGCTCCAAAACAACCCAGGATTTGACTCTGGGTGAATTGAACTGTAAATTCACAGAGTAATTGCTTGGGCAAACTTGCTTGAAAACAGACTCATGCCACAGAATACTAAACTTGTATGGAAGGCACACAGCACTACATCTTTTTAATTTTTTTTTTTTTTTGGCCTAAAAAATAAGACCAGCAAGGCAGTTTATCATGGGGCTGTTTTTCTGCTGTTGTTCCGAACAGAATCCGTTTATGTGGACAATTCCAACTGTGCTTGAAAAACAGAGACGGCAAAAACAATGCAGAAGGCAGCTCCTGATGTTTGCAGAGATGCATGAGGTGAATGTACCAGAGCTGCTAATCATCCCTTTTGACTGCTTTTATGGGTCTGGGAAGCCTAAAAAAACCCTGTGTGTGAGAATCAGTCTGCATTTTGGAATAACATTTCCCTTTTGATGACACAGAGAAATGGCATTTAGATGCTGCTTTGACAGATGCATTATTTTATTAGAGGATTTCAAGCAGGCAAACAGAGGAGCTTTGTTCTCCCTGTTACTGTAAGGTTTACATCATCTGCAACCTTTCTACCAGGAGGTCTCATTTCAAATGACAGTGAATATTGTTCTGAGAAATGCAGGATTTCATCTATTCTAGCTCCATTTCTTGGTGCTTTCCTGGTGATGGATTTCACTCTCCTCAAAAGATTATTTGCTGACACCCGGGGTAAGTTTAGAGCCTTCAGGGACAAGGATTTGTATGGGAATTTAATCTATATAATCCAGCTCTAACACAGGTATCAGTCCTAAACCAAATATCCTTGGGCTTCTCAGCCTGCACCCCAGATTTGTCAGTCATGCTAATTCTGCCTTTTTGGGCTGGGGACATCTATTTTGAGAACTGCCACTGTGAAAATCAGAGCAAGGAAACCCAAAGGTTTCTATTTTTCTCTGCACAGATTTACAGGCAGACACACAAACCAGCTGTGATAGTGGATCTCCCTTGGTGCCAAGCAAGTAAGCAAAATTTGGAAGAAAGAGCACATTTTTGAGACATTTTTTGACCTCTTTTGTTCTTTTTTTACCATATTTTCTTCCTTTCATGTAACTGAGAAGCTGCAGTCAGAGGGAGAGGAAGGTTTATAAAGACTTTTAACAGCAATGGCTAAATTGAATCCCATTATTACCTCTCAGTATAAAACTAAACCTGCAGATTCTGCCACAGGACACAACATTCAGCTGCTTCCAACCAGATGATCTGAGCAATTTAAGAATAAAATTCAGAACCTGCTGTACTTACTAAGCTGAAGCCTCATGTGGCCTATGGTGAAATTGGGTGACTCAGACTCGAATATAATACTCTGCCCTTGCAGCAGGAATAACAGCAGTGTGTTTGGTGGAAGATTGAGAGGTTTTGCCTGTGTCCTTCAGCTGTGATGGGCTGCCCACACCAAGCACCCTTCACATCCCAGGGAAGAGAAGCTGAGCACTCAGACATCACTGACCACTTTGTTTCAATACACCAACTCAGGCTGCTGCTTCCATTCTGGCCCCAACTCTGGAAGCAGCTGCTGGTTTCTGAGTAACCCATGAAATTCACACCACCTGTTCAGGGTTTAGGTACCAGATATACTGACAATAACCCCAGCCTGGTAACAGCATTCTAAAGTCCATGGCAGTACATGTGAAGTCTGTTTAGTGTCCTCTTCTGCTGAAACAAACAACTGGACCAAAGGGAATATTGTGGAAATGTGGGTATTTGTCAGCTGCTTTGTAAGAAGAGGGAGAGAAACCCTATCCCAGTATCACCATGAGGTGAAGAAAACATCCTTAAAACCCTCCACATTAAGTACAGCATCAAGAAACTCGGCACACATTTTTGTAGCTGATCTCCTGACACAGGAATTGAGCAGGATCCTGAAATATGCTGAAGAAAGTTTGGCTCTTGTATTCCCAGTTTACAGAGCAGTCAATGTTTCACTGCAGCAAAGGGTAGCTGGTAGACAAGAGGAATTACAGAGGAAAAAAAAAACAAAAAAACCCACCCTAAGCATCAACTAAATTATCTCTTTATTCCAAACTGGAAAATAACCAAAAGAAGAGAGACAAAGGAGGAAACAACTAACACTTTAGAACAACCCAGTTTATTAAATCTTAGGCAGTGAGACACCTAACCCTGCACTTAAGGTCACTGGACATGAGGCTGAATTATACCAGCAGTTAAAAATCCTCCCCTTCCCTCTCCCCAGCCATGACAGCCACGTTTTTAACTCAGCATGGCTGCAAATGCAGCTCAAGGTCCCCAGAGCAGCAGACACAACCCCAGGAGTGTCTGCAGCCCCTGCAGGCTGTGACAGCAGGGCAGGACATGTCCCCACCATCCCCTGGCAGCTTCCACAGAGCAAAACAAAACCCAACCAGCCTTGCTCCAAGGTGAAAAGGGCATAGGTGAGCAATCAGAACATCCTATCAGAGGTTGGGACAAACCATGAAATAATCTAATTTAATCACTTACATAATACCCAGGCCATAAATTTAGTTCAGACCAGAGAACGTCACCATTACCAATTCTGAGTGTCATTTGATGGAATTGTGATCAATCTTCCCCAAATTAATTCTGTATGAAAACCACCAGCCTCCAATAGCTCTAAACACCCTCTGATTTAATTTACACTACCTTACACCTGCCTAACCCTGAGCAGCACTTTTTGCACCCCAGCCATCAGAAACCTTCCAGCAGCAACCAAAGAAGCCCGGGGATGAACATGGTGAGTTCAGCCAGAGTCTGAGGCAGCACAGCATTGGCACAAACACACGTGGAGGATTCCCACTGAATTCTAAGGATGTTATGCCAGAAGCACATGCAATAATCTCCTTAAACGAATGGCAGAATCCCTTCTGGAATTTCCCCTACTAGCAAAACACACAGGACTGAGGCTTGGTGCACAGTGGGTTCACAGAACTTACAGGTAGAAGAAGTCTCAAAGTGATTTAGGAACACGACACTGCTGTCCCTGCTACTTATTTACCTTCTTCCCACCCTATAAACCCTTCCTACACACAAACAACCCCCCCTGCAGCGAGTCCAGCAGCAGCCAGGGGCTTTCACAAAAGATTTTCACAAGGGAGGCTCCTGCTTCCTATCAAGCAGAACAGAAACTGGGATTTGAGTCTCTCTTCTTTTATAAAATATCCCAGCTATTATTTGTCTATTCCTAGGTGGCACCTCAGGCACATTTTAGTCAGAAATTCTGTAAGCAGAAGCTGTTTTCCTTTCCAATCAGTTTTTCCCCAGCACATCTGTGGCTTGGACGTTGTATGTCAGGCAAAGGCACAAAAAAAACCCCTCAAACATTTTAACAGAATCCAGACAATAAATGCTGGGAGATGATCAGAGCTAGAGAGAAAGGATGAAGCTTTTCCATGTCAGTTCCATATATACCAAAGGGCAAGCAAGGCAGATAGCAAAAAAAGTCACCTTAAAAAGTCACCACAGGAGCCACTCTCAGCCCCTGACTCATGCAAATGTCCCTGCAGGGATGTCTGTCCTTCCAACCAATAAATGGAGCATGTCTTCATGGAGATGTAAAAGATAAACACTTCTCTGTTTAGATTTGAATATATTTTTATTCAACACATGGATGGTGAATGGATAAAATTCACAATAATCAGCATTAAAAAACCAACAAAGCAACCCTGCAGTCGCACTTAAATTTGGCTGTACCTACTGGTCACTCACATTTTTACATACAAAATTTTGTCAGTCTTGCCCATTTCCAGATTAATAGTTATAGACACTTGATACTAACAAAACACACAGTTTATTCACCATTTGGGGGACATTTAGGGTTTTTTAAAGAAGAAAAACAAATCTTTGTCTTTTTGTCCAACAAATTTGTAGCTTGGAGGAACTGAAATGTAATCTCTCATTACCCCATACCCGAGTCACTGCAGTGCAAAAGCTATTCAAATAAATAAATAAATAACAGCAGCAGCCCCAACAAGTAAAACCCAAAACACACTTAAATATCTTCAGAAATGCAACCAAAAGCATTTTAACCTCAGGCTTCAGCCCACAGGGGACAGCTTCTCAAAATCTGAGCGCAGCAGAGTTTGAACTGTTTCTGTAAACCAGTATAAAGCTCTACACATAATTTTGGGGAAGGGGATTGGAATCCCCAGCTAAAGTGGTCCTCCATCCATCTCTCCCTCCCCACACAGGCACTGAAGTTGTGCCAGCACAGCTCTTCTCAGGTTGCAATGTTATTTTTGCCCCATCAGAGGCTGTTTCAGCAGTGCCCCAGGTTCAGCCTGGTTCAGTGAGGAGCATTTCCCATTCCAGGAGGATGGAAATCCTTTCAAGGAACGTTGCTGCACAATTCTGTCACATTTAACCACAGCCCAAGCACAGCACAGATTTTTGAGTTCGTATGTTGAGCATCCTCCCCGACTTACTCAAAATGTGTGAGGTCAGCCTTCCAGCCAGGTGAGTGCAGGGACAGGACCCTCCTAGAGCTCCCTGCAAGGACCTGGCACCTTCCCTAAGTCCCTGTGGGTCTGAGGTCATCCCTGCACCTCTGCTCAGCAAAACAGTGGAAAAACTCAAAGACTGAGCAGGTACAAAACTGGAAATTAAGTGTTGCCAGCAGCTGATGGGACATTCCTGAATATTTTGCAGGGCTTTTAAAGTGTTTTGCTAATCAAGTGTAAAGACTCTTGCACTGTCTCACAAAACTTAAGAGCATAGAGCAAGACAAAGGCCTAGAGCTTTAATAAATACAGTTAAGGATAACACACAGTTTAAATTACCTTATCTTTGTGATCTAGGTATGAACACCCCATACAAAAAAGATTTCTTTTCACTTTGTACAAAACATTAAAAAAAAAAAAATCACAAAAACATTCTGTTTGCAAAGCAGACAGCTGTACAGAGAAATGATATGTTCTGAAGACATTAAACCATCTATTTTCTGGGTAGCACTAGGTACTCAAATGTTCTCTTACAAACTACCACCCACACAGGTAATTTTTCTTCTCTGATATTTTGGCTCCAAATCTGAAACCCAGAGCCATTTGAGAGAGATTTCTGGATATTAAGGCCCAGATCTGACAATGACTTCCACGTGCACACACCAGCACTGAAACCCTACAGAGACCCCTGTGCCAGCTCCACCTGCTCAGTCCTGTGGTGCAGAAGCACAGGACAGCTCACAGCTCTCTGCCACCCCCCAAAAAAAATCCTCTCATGTCAGCCCAGCCTAGCAGAGCAGCACAATTCCTTGACGTTTGCACAACCGTTTTATAATGCCCTGAAAAATCATTAGAGCCCCCACTGGAAATTCTGACTCATAAACTGCTTTTTGCTGCTTAGAACTCCTTTTTTTTGTATAATCCTAATGGAGGACTAACATCTATCCAGAGGATCCGTGAAGACTGCTAAGTGCAGTACACAGGAAGAGTAAATTTTATTTTATAACCTACCAAAAGGCTGGATGCTGTCCTTGGGAAGTAGAACTGTAGCTAAAAACTAATAATACAGTGGGGTGATTATTGTCTGAGCAGCTTCAAATACTAATAGTAGCACACCTTAATAACCAGCTGATATTGTCCTCTATAAAGTGATGCTCTCAGCATACACAAGATGACATAAGAGACACATACTATGCTCACTGACACTGGGACAGTCACTCATACACTGCTAAAATTTCAACTTCCTCCTGCTCTAGCTTTGCCTTGATTTTTGGCAAATACACAGTTCATAGTTTCGATTAAAAACATCCTATCAAAAGAAATAAAAAAGGCACTTGGTATTTCTCTTTGGCTCAGTTGAGGCATGCTGCTGAAACCTTCCCCAAGTCCCCATTTCTTCATCTGGTGAACAGTTGCCATCCTGAGGTACTTAGTCATGTGCAAAAATCAGAGCTCCAGGGATTTGCCAGCTGCTTCCAGCAAACCTGCAAGGCTCTTCACCACACTGAGACTCTTTAAATACAGGATAAGGTGTTTGGTTTTCAGGGAAGAGCTCCATCCATTGGCACACTCCTCATCCCAGCTCTGGTCTCGTAGCTCAGTGCTCTTTGAACCTGGGGAAGAAGAGCAACCAGGCAGGAAAAGCTGAGCTGTGGGGCAGAACAGACACCAGAAGGCAGGATCCAGCCCCTGCTGTGCATTTTTCTATTCTCTCCATCTTACTTCTCCAAAATTCTACAATCAAGGAGCTCAATTCAGATTTTGTGAATTGATTCAATAGATTTTTTTTTCTCAACTCAAAATAAATTCAGAGTCGCCCTCTTCTTTAAAGAGAACTTTTGGAAAAAGTTACATTTTAAATTATTATTAAACACAGGGCAGGCAATTCCCCACCTGCACAATGAAACCCATGGAGGCTTCAATATTTGGGGAAAAAAATGCCACAAACAAGAGACTGTGACAGAGATGTGTTTTCAGATATTTTTCAAAAGAATATGTTCTAAAGGAAAATGTCCATGGCTTGAAAACATGAAACTGAGGTTACTCTTTTCAAACAGAATTAAATCAGACAGAAATGAATATACATAAACCTTAACATGTCCAGTCTATATTTAGGTATTATGGCACAAAGGTTGGAATTATCTTGGAGGTCTTTTCCAAACTTAATGATCATTTATAGTCATAAATATATGGAAGGCTTAGAAATGTGTTTTCAAAGTGTTTATTAAAGAGCAGCAGCCATACAAAACACTTACAGGCTGTGATCTGCATGACACTGAAGTTCCTTCTGGATAAGACGGAGTAAGAGCTGCAAAAACAATCACAAAATCTCCTTTAGTATCATCCAGATAAACAAGAAGCAGAATTATTTATTGTTATTTGGAGAGTTTGTAATTTAAAACATTACTCTGTAATGCTGAACTCAGTTAAAAAAAAAAAAAGAAGATTTACAGATGCTCAGTAATGTTTGGAAGAGGAGCTTTCACAACAAGAAGGCAAGAGGAAAATAATTTCCTTTTTGCATCAGAGAGGTCAATTTCTTCATAAAATCCACAATGGTTTTCTGGTTCCTTTACCAGCAAATGTGTAAAGAAACCAGCAGAGGGACCTCGAGGCTCCAAAAAAAAAAAACGTGTCAGAAAGAAATTCTGGAGCATGGAAGTATTTTAGCTGCTATTTGCAAAAACAGCTCTGTGTATGAAAAGCTTTAATCCCACAATTAGTCAAGGTGAGCACAGACAGTCACGTTTGCTTGTCTGTGCAGCATCAGGGCTTGGAGGAAAGTGATTTTATAAACACAATTTGATGGTTCTCATACACATGAAAGACAGAATTGGAGCTTTCAGGGTTCTTCACTGTTTCAGGTTATGTTATCATCAGAACCTCACTATTATAAATATAAATTTGCTCACTGTTTTAAGTATGAATGTTTTAAGAGCTTAAATATTTTCAGAGGCACAGAAGTGGCCAAGAATGACAGAACTGAACACCACATAAGAGGCTAAAGCCCCCTCCAATGTTTTTATTTCTTGGAGAAATAACATTTGAACACAGTTATCCATATGCTGCACTGCAAAAACCAGGAAAAGCAGAACAGTTATGCAAAAAAGGATTTATTACAACTGCAGAGTCCAACTTCTCAAAACCAGAGCTTTGCAAAGGCGTTTTAATTGATTTTGCCAAGAAATGTGGCACCTTTTAATTTTAATCCATAACTTGAAGAGAAAAACAATGAGAACTTTATCTAGGAAAAATATGACAACTTCCCAAGCCTCACTCTGCAGCACGAAATACCAAATACTGAAACCAGCACAAACCAGGACTTGTTGATGTGGATAAAACTGCTGACTACCAGTGGCAACACACATCACCTATTAACTTACCTAATTTATTTATTTAATTTCCAGAGAATTACTCCTAAATATGAAAAAAATTACTTTTAAAGTTGCATTAGAAAATTACTTTTAAAGTTGAATTTAGGAAAAAAGCCTCAGTTGTAACTCAAAGGCTTCCTGATTTCCTTGTGTCAGGAAGGGAATGGTCTGACACTCTCAGCTCCTCTGCAGGAGCCCAGAGCTCAGGGCTTTGCACCAAGCCACCACCTGTGTGCTCTTTTTTTCCCCAAACATCTGCTCCTGGTTACTGTCAAAAGCCAGGATTGCCAGCTCTTCATCTAACTTACTACAGCTGTTTCAGGCCCCATCTGGAAAATGTGATGTATTAACTTTCAACAGCTTCATTATCAGGGTGATTTTGGTGATACAATAATGCAGGAAAACATTTTTTATGACTTTGATAAACTGGCTTTGAAAGAGAACAGAAGTGATTTTTCTGAGAGTGGAATCTGAGGCAACTTCTAGGTCTAAATATGAAGGTTTACTTGCAATTATGCCTGCTCTAAGCTGCTCAGCCAGCAATTAACAGCTGGGTATCTGCTCAGGAATTGAAGTGCATCAGAACTGATCTGCACTTTTGATTAAAATTAAATGAGAATTTCAAAACAAGCAAATTTGCTGTTAGACTGAAAACCTCCTACACCACTGGAAGGCTAATACAACACAGAATATTGAAAATATTTGAATAGAATATGGCAAAAGGACAATTTGTATTTTGGGATAGTTTAGCCCAGAGGAAATACACATCATCTAAATTTTTAGACTTACTAGCAAGGCACATGCATCTGCCACCATGAGCATGTAAAACACGTTGTTCCAGCCAGAAGGGGAAATAAGGCCAGCCAGAAGAGGCCCCAAAGCTGCACCTAAAATATAATACTGGCATTATATTTTGGTATTTTATATTATATACAGTCAGAACTGTGCAATGTAAGATTCACTGTACTAAAATTATTAAATGTATTAAATGTAGTTATTCTGAATTAAGAGTATCAAATTTTCCACCTAGTTTACTCAGTACTACCTGATGCATTAAAAAGTCTCAGGAAATGCAAAACATTACTGGTATAGATGGGAAGCTGGAGGACTTAGATGTGTGATAAACATCTGCCTTTGGCTCAGCAAAGTGCTCATCCAGTACTGAGCTGAATTTTACTCTTCTCCCTTCCACATGGAGGGCATAAATAAAACATCCCTGATCCCAGGACAGCCCCGTGCCATCTCCTTTTGCTGTCTGTGCCCAGACTCAGTGATCCCCCCCTTCCTCCCACCCTCAGGTGTGGGACCACTGGAGGTTTCAGGTGAACTCTGTGCTATTCCCCATTTCCAAAACTGCTCTGAGCCCTGGTAAAACGTGACCTGGAGAAGCCACTTTCTCCAGAATGCTTTGTTTGAACCTGTCAGAGCTGGGCCAGGGGGCCTTGGCTTACCCACAGACCCTGTCCCATCGATGATTGCTGTCACTGTGGACAAGGCTCTTGCATTCCCTTTCAGGCTTTTATGGGTTCCCTGCAGGACAGAGATGGATTAGACCCATCCTGAGCTCTGAGAAAGCCCTGAGAGCACCATCCATCTCCCACCCCTGCACATGGGATCAGTGTGCTGGAGATGCCCCAAGCACCTTGCAATGTCAGCCCCCCGGACAAGGCTAAGGGTGAAACGGGCACTGCCTGGTGGCACCTTGGTCCTGCCAACACCTCCAGGCCAGGGACAGGGCTCCAGAGGATGCCTGGAGATTCCTGCCCTGCTCCTTTTCCTGTATTTAAAACATTCCTGCATTTAAGACAATAAGAGAGGACTTTTGCCTCTTGCTTGGTGCCCTAAAGAACGAACACATTACAAAACAAACTTCCAAAGTCTCCCTACTGAGCAATGTTAATGTTTCCACATGGCATTTGTGACCTGGCTGACCTGATCCTGCTGGAAGTGCTGGCAGCTTAAGTACCTGGACTTTTTATTTTCACATACCTTTACTTCTGTAAAGGTCTGTGCCAGATAGAGCTTTCTGATGGGAATTAAATCACCAGCTCATGTCTGTCACAGGTACAGATCCTCCAATAATTTAAAAACGCAAAATATCAAAGGGGACAAGGCACCTGTACAGAGGCCTGGCTTTGCATGCAACCTTCAGCTTCAATCTGGGCTATCACCCAGAGTCTTGTGAGTGGTCAAGAATCATTCAGAAGCCTCTCACAAGCATGGCACTCATTCATACTAAAACACAAACCCTAAAACACATCTCAGTGGCTGAGTTCAGCACTGCCTTTCCAGCTCCTTTCTCCTTGGCTTTGGGACAATGCAGCCCCTTCCCTGGTGACCCTGCACAAGTCAAAGGGCTCTCTCTGGAGCCAAATGTCACAGGGGAAGCCAAACTCACCAAGTCAGCAGAGACAGCAGTGGTGATCAGGGCATAAGGGCCATTCACCAGGGCACCACTGATAAGCAGCATCACTGTTCCAAGTTAAAAAAAACAAACGAAATTGTGAGTTGCATGAAAAACTCTTCACCATAACAGGAAACATCACAGCCTATGTTCCCAAGTGGTTTAATCCTCCCTTGGCTCCCCTGACCCAATACAGAATTGGGAAAGGAAGAAAACCAACATCCCTTCCTCTCTCTTTTCATGCTTAGTCCATGATGTGAATTCTCAAACGTACCAGAAGGTGGGGCTGAGACAAAAAGCATTTCCCAGGGTCTTCAATGATCCTGGTAGGTCACAGAAAGGGGAATATTTGACCAAACTGACCACGAGGGCAGGAGTTATTCACAAAATACACCCACAAGTCCCTTCTGTCCTTCAGAACCCTAAAAGTGAACGAGGCTTTTGGATGGGTGAGACACCACTGCCAGCACTTGTGTTTTCATTTCTGGTTTGATAAGCATAACGTTAATGGTGCTGTCAAAAATACTACAGGCAATATTTAAACATCTCTGACATTTGGCACAAGAGATATAAAAAGCCTGTGCTGACACAACAAGCTCCAGAAAGACTAATGACATTAACTAAATCTGTTCTCTTGCCATCCCTTACTCATTT
This sequence comes from Sturnus vulgaris, assembly GCF_052056855.1. Taxonomy (NCBI): domain Eukaryota; kingdom Metazoa; phylum Chordata; class Aves; order Passeriformes; family Sturnidae; genus Sturnus; species Sturnus vulgaris. The sequence goes on from NC_142244.1 coordinate 114,487,942, forward strand.
CCTACCTTCCCACTTCAAACTGCAAAAAGCCTGCAAGACCAAATCTAAGGAATTTGATTCCATACTTCCTCCTCGAAGGAAAAGATAAAATAGAAAACAAAGGAAAAAAAAAAAAAGAAAGAGCATCAAAGGTCATAAATGCAAAGTTCATAGAAAGCTAGGCAGAATAATTTAAAAATACTCACCTACAGTAGCCTCAAGGCCCATTTTACTGACTGCAGAGAACATGTAGAGCTGTAAAGAGAATAAATAAGCACTCAGAAGACCAACATACAGACTAATCCTGGCTCCCCATTTGCCCCACGTTAACTACAAGATATCTCAGTTGGTATTCCATGAAAGTTCCAGGTTTTACTAAACCCTTTTAGGCCACAGTAGAATGATTGTTTAATTGGACACAGAAGGAATATAAGGGGTAGGATCCCATTCCTCTATGTCCTTTCAGAAGGAAGGGCTGTGTTATGAGACCACTCAGTTTTAAACTCTCCAACTGCAGCTTCAATACAGCACAGAATACAACTCATGAAAAAATCAAATAAAAATGTCTCTCTCATGTTCATCTGCTGGTTTGCCAACAGTTACAGCTCAGAAATTTTAGCCTTTGAGCAACTAAAATTCTGGCTAACAGCTGAATACCAAATTTTACAAGGCAGTGAAACTTCCCATATATTCTGTAACAAAAAAATACATTAGACTTGTTTGCTTGTTTAGCAAACAAGCTTGTTAGCTTGTTTACCCCAATACACTTGCTCAACTTTTCATGCCAGTTTTTAATCTGTCCTGAACTCTTTACATCCAGGCTGGGAGATGCTGCCTGCAGAACTGTCCAGGGAATGGTGCCACAGCCTCAGCCATGGCTGAGAGAGGGGCAGGCTCTTACTGTGGGTGCTGCAAGCAGCAACATCATCCCGCAGGTTGATGCTCTCTTCTCCAGCCTGTCTGAAATGAGACCTGCCAAAATCCCACCTGAAACAACACACAGGTGTGAGGAAAACATTCAGTGAGTTTTGCACAAAAGGTATCAGTTTAATTTAATGAAACAGAACCCAATGGCTTTTACTGCTTAGTTACACAATTCACACAGCAACCAGTTTTGATCTGAAGACAACAGAAGCAGACACTCCTCATTATTTATTCCAAATATCTAAGGCAAAAAGCCTTTTACCAGGTGCCACATGGCCCTACTGCTGGAGTTCTGGTATCCACTCACTGGTCTCTTAATTCCTCACATGTAATAGAAAACTTGGCTCTGCCCATGTCCACTGCAGCCAGGGAAACAAACCAAACTGTCTGCACTGGCATGCATTCAAAATGAAATGAAAATTTATTCAGTGGTCACCTTGAAAATTATAGAGGAATAGCCTAGTCCTTATTATTGTTATGATCTCCCAACTTTATCACATACAGTTTTATAAGTTTGATATTTTTTATATCAAGAAATAAACAAACCAAAACACCTGTGGCCATTAACCTTTGTGCCCACGAAACCCACACCACTGAACAAACAGGGACAGCTCTCTTAAGTTAGGCTGACAAAAGGATGTATTTTGATGGGTGGTGACCAAGACTCATGGGTCAGAGCTGACAGAGGTAAAAGATTCCATAATTTGACTATTCCAGTCTGTGCTGGACAGTATCACTGGCTGTGAAGGTATTTTACTAGATTTTCACTTTTCAACACAACTCTTAGCTCAGTACCTTTACTGCTACTCTTCTTCAGTAGAAATAATGCATATGAACTATAAAAGATGTAAGCTGTGAATACCAGAGCCTTTCCTGAACTGGTGTGATCAAGAGTGAAATAACATTAAAACTTACCAAAGATCCCACCCACATCAAACAGTGTAGAAAGGTCTCCAGCTCTTTTGGCATCAAGATGCTCTGATGAGAGAAGCAAAATATTTGCCTTATTTCTTGACTATAAAACATGGAAATCCCAGCAGTCCTGTAAGGCCAGGGCAAAGGCATCTTACAGCAGAATTCTTTATTCAGAATAAGCCACAATAAGGTGATGTAAAAGAAATAACAGAAGTAGGTATTCAGCAACACAAACTTGAATGCAATTACTCTCACTGGGAGACATTTCATCACTTTTATAACCACAGAATTACAGAATGGTCTGGGTTGGAAGGGATTTTTAAAGGCCATCCAGTCCAATCCCTCTGCCATGAGCAGGGACATTTTCAACTTAGATCAGGTTGCTCAGAGCTCCATCCAGCCTGAGCTTGAATGTCTCCAGGGATGGGGCACCCACAGGTCCTATGGGCAGCCTGTTGCAGCATTTCACCATCCTCATTGCAAAATTTTTTTTCTTTATATCTAGTCTAAATCCACCCTCTTTTAGTCTAAAATCATTACCCCTTCTCCTATTGCAACAGACCTTACTAGAAAGTTGGTCCATCTTGCACTCTAAAGTATAAAAAAACCATAACATCAGTACTGAACAGATAAGGAACCTCATTTACATTATTTTCTATGTGTTTTAATAGGACATTTCAACCATGTAAAATATTGTTAGAAAGTAAAACTTTTTTATTTGTTTGCAAGAGCCAAAGACCCAGAATTTATGCCTGGAATTACTGAAGATAAGCCAGACACTTTTGTTTGATTTGAAAATGCCCTCCCATAACACTGGATTCATAAACATGCTTGGTGACTTTTACAACTCTCCTGCTACTGCAGCAGAGAAAGCCTCTTTCAAAAGCAGTAATGTTTATTTTCTTATTTATTCCAAGCTTGTATTTGCAGAGACTTGGTAGCCATAATTCTGTACCCCTTTCCTGTAGTACTCACCTACATTTGTGATGTAGAGGGGAAGCCAGAAGAGGAAAGTGTAGCTCACCAGCTTTGCAAACAGGAGACAAAGGGAGAACTCCACGACTCCCTGAGAGAATAATGAAAACAGGGAGTTACTATCTTGACACAGCTATTTTCTTTCACAGACCATTATGAAAATGGTTTCTAGGAAGCATTTAGGCTTTTCTTTTTCTCTCATGAATTCCCAAGAAGCATTCTTCCCCTGAGAGCACTAAGCTTGCACTCTGAGCAGACTCTGGTATTGCACTTACATGTTTCCTTTCAATTGTACTGAACTGCCTGAAGAGAGAACACTAAAATGGTACTGAATAACCTGAGCAGAGAACACAGAAATGAATGTGAAGGATTTTATACTTTTTGGAACACCTGCATCACTTGTTTCCGTTAAATAAAGTTATTATACAGCATTATAGCAGGTTTGGAGTATGTTCCAGAGAAACTGGTATCTTTTTGTCCTCTTTATCTCCTTCCTTCAGATGGGCTCAAGATTTCTCCCCTATTGTTCAGCTCTGTAAAAAGCCAGTAAACCAGTCTGACACAGTTCAGATCAGAATGTGGTAAGAGCACATCACAGACTGAGCAATGACCTGTCTAAAGCTCTAACTTGCTCCATCCTCTTTCCTGCTGAGCACATAAAAGTGCATTTACTGCACAGAGCTGCAACTGAACTGCCAAACTAACTCATCTTCATTCCCTCCACCATCTGATAGCTTCTTGTTTGAAACCTGATTTCTTAAATCCCTGCTATGGAGGGCTGCAGTTACCTTGAGGAACAGCACATAGACTCCACATACTGCTGTGACCCTTCCCAACAACAGGCAGGACAAATACCACAGGCTTTCAGAAATTCTAGGTGGCAGCAGCAGCAATTTTTCACCCACTGCTTCCACTTTACCACAGGAAAAAGAGTTGAGGAACAGACTAAACACTACATGAAGATACAGGAATACAGTGGATGGGTGCAGGATTTTAAAAATATTCTACACGTGGTCCAAATCAATCTGCAGCTGATCCTACTTCTGCATGGAGGCTTCAAGTTGAGAGGACAATCAAAAATGACAGGTTCCAACCTCGAGGAAACTTCCTTTCCTTTACCAGCAGTCCAAATGTTTGGGCTGCCTGAAACCTCTCAGACAAAAGATTTTAAAAATCAAAGCTTTTTAAAGCAATGCTGAGGAATGCAAGAAGAGGAGCTATAGAAGGAAGTTCTGACACACAGAAGCTTATGGACTCAGTTTGTTACTCCACTCTGAACAACTACATGTCATTTGGTTCAGTCAACTTTTAGAACAGACTTTAGGACAGAATAAACTATTTCAGTCAGAAGGGACCTACAGCAACCCTCCTGCCCAGCTGCCAGACCCCTGCAGGGCTGGCACAAGTTGATAAAGTCATTATCCAAATGCCTCTTGAACATTGTCAGAGAGAGATCAGCAGCTCTCTCTCCACCTTCCCTCCTCAGGAAGCTGCAGGGAGCAATGAGGGCCCCTCTCAGCCTCCTTTCCTCCAAATAAATCAAGCCCAAAGTCCCCTGCATTTCAAGACTGTGCTGCAAAGTTAATACCAACTACTGCTCCACCTCAAACTTCAATGGAAAAATTAATTCTGAGGCAAAACGTAATTCTTAAGAGGAGCAGCACAGGCACTCACAGGTATCCTCAGGGCCCCAAGGAAGCTGATGGCTGATGTCCCATGCCTTCCTTCCCCAGTGGCCACAGTGCTGGAGCTCAGGGACACGCTGCAGTTCTCACTGTCAGTGAGTAAATGCTGCACCTCTGGATCCTGCAACAGATGAGAGAGAGAAAAGAACAAAGAAACAAAATACGTGTCAAGAAATCAAACAGTTCCAGAATAATTTTTAAAAAACAAGTACCTATTTTATCACAGAAAGTTACAGCTTTTAAAAATGTCTTGGTGTGGATATCCAGGGTATACAGAGAGAGCAGAGACTGCATTGAGAATACCAGGTAGGATCTGGTTATTTCTGTCTGAGTGCATACAGTCCATAATAGAACCAAGTTTCTGTTCTATTGAAGAACAATTTCAAGTTGCAAAACTCCTACATATTATTAGTACATTCAGTGGAATAAAACAGCTTCTAATCTTCCCTCAGCCCACTACATAAATGTGGTCTTATTAAAGCTGACAAGCTAATGAGTCCTACAACATTGTGTACAAGAAATTCCTACAAGGATACATTTCTGTATAAAATCATGCATTATTTTCTTTCTGTACAAATATTAAGCTTGTTTTTCAGACTCTGTAACATTATCTTTCTGACTGAACTAAGTACAGGTCATCTTTCCATATGAATTATGGACAGTGAGTGCTTTATGTTAAGTAATCACTTATTTTTTTTCAAATCTATTCCATTTGAGCATCGCAACCCCCAAATTATAAAAGCCTGGAGTTCACCAGCATTGCCTAAGTTGTGAATTCTGAGTTCTTTTCTAGTACTAGGATGGATTTTATTCCAAGAATTCCACTGGCTGCTACGAATACTTGTGGAGCAAGTTACCAGTCCACAAGAACAAGCCATCCCAGTGTAGCCAGGAGGGTTTATGTTATTTTTAATCCTCTACCAGACTGAAGTGAACTCTTAGAATAGAACTGGAAATTTAAATCTTACAGCTGTACACAGAAAAAAAAAATAAATCATGCATAAATAGACCTCAGTACTTATTTTCCAACTTGGAAAAAGGATGGGATGTAGCTATCCTCACTTTCACCTGCTTGCTGAGAGGCTTTACCAAGCTGTGTACTTTTCCTAGTTATGTATTCCACACACTGCTTCCTTTCTCCTAATTCTTTAGTATCTGAACAAAGCCTCAGTGAAGAATTAAGCCTCAAATATATATTTGACTGTGGGCTAGAAAGGATGTAACAGCAGGCTGTTCCATTTCCAGTGCTTATTGCAAAGATGAAAACTTTGATCAATATTTGCTAAGCTGATGGGGGAAGGAAAAAAAAAAGTGGTAGAAAAAATTCAATTCTGCTATTTTACACTCAGTGATTCTAAATAAATTCTGGTTTTAAAGAGCATCATTTAGGAGAGGGCACCAGGGAACCATCTGGACACCTGAGCCCAGACACTCAGCATAGCTTTAGAAGCTTCCATGAAGCACCCAAAATTCTAGATGTGATTGTTAGATGGGATACAGGACTTACAGGAGTCCAGTGTCTGGGCTCAGGTGATAAAGCTTTAACCAGAAGACAGAAAAAACATCTAGGGACCTTTGACATGGCCCTACAAACCTATATAGCCCCAGAGTCACCCCATCATCATAAAAAATGATTAAGAATTCAGAATTTATCTTCTGAATTACTGGAGCAACTTCAAAACTTGAACTATTTTAGCAGCACCAATTCAAACCATAAGCTATTAAATTTTTTTAAAAAATGAAAGAGAGAGGAGAAAAAGAGGGAAAAAAAGAAGGGTTTAAGCAGTGAATCTCCCCACTGGATTCTAGATGGTGCCTGAGTATCTCCTGCACAATCAGCACAGCAAACTCAGCCAGGACTGTCTGAGGCAATGCTGCTCAATTCTCAGACAATCAACCCTAAATCTGTTTTAGAAGAGTGGGTAAATATTGCAGTAGAGGTGACCAAAGTCCAAATAACTTATTTAAACTCATGCTGGAAACTTTTGTCGATGATTTGGGGGGTTTTTTTGCTGCACACAGCTAAAGGATAAATAAACCCAGCAGTTTGTGCTTGGCAGAGGTGATGCTGCACAGCCTTGCCAGTTTGTCTCAGAGCATGATTAGGCATATGGAACACTCCTGATCTCTGGGGAAGGATTCATTATCCCACAATTTTGTGTCATTTTTAAAAGCCAACCTAACATAAGCAGCAATGAGCACAGAGGTATTCAGGTCACGCAGCCAAAAACACATTCTGCTTTCAATCACTGCAGATCCTGAGTATTTGCTTCCTTTTTACAGTAATTGCAGAGGTCAATGAAAACCCAGTAAAAGCTGCCATTCCAGTGTGCCTGGGGACCAACCCATGAATGCAAAACATCTGCTGTTTGTAGAGGCTCAAAAGCTGCCTGTGAAAATCAGCTCCAAACAACTGCAACACAACCCCTGTAAAAAGGGGAAGATGTTCAGCTTGGCTCTGACAGGAAAAAGATGTTCTTCTGTCACGGGCAGAAAAATCAGGAAGCCCCAAAGCACAAGAAGGAAAGGGTTTTAATGATTTTATTCATTTCTTTTTAAACCTTGTTAAGGCTCTGTATTACAAACATAGCCCAGCTGGCAGGGTGGAGAGAGAAGGGGGAATATTCCCAGCAGTGCCAGCAATTCCCCCAGGTTCATTGTCCCTCTGTCCTGCTCCCAAGGGACACCAGGCAGTGGGAGAGGGGCACGTTTTCCTCACCCTTTACTAGGCAGATCCTTCACAGGGTGGCTGCAGAGGTTAAAAAGGAAATCTCTGTCCACTCATTTGCTGATTTATGTGGTTTTTTTAGCTTTGTCATCATGATTTAGATTAACAGATTGGTTGGGGTTGGAAAGGACTTGAAGATCATCCAATTGCAACCCCTTTCACTACCCCAGGTTGCTCTAAGCCCTGTCCAGCCTGGCTTTGGACACTTCCAGGGATGGGACAGCCACAGCTTCTCTGGGCCACTTGTTCCACTGCCTTACCACCCTTTCTTCCAGAAATTAAGAATTTCTTCCATAAATTCCATCGAAAGACACTTGCTGATATTCTTACATCTCCCCTTACCTTCCAGCTGGTTAGGAAATAACACTGACAAATGATTTCTGGGCTGAAGACTCTTGTTGGGCAGCTCAAAACAAAAATAAACCCCCTCTGTACTGAGTTTATTAAGCTGTATTGAAGTGTTTCCTTAGCAAAAATTTCAAAACTTTTCTACCAACACTGATTATTCCACCCTCCGAATGCTCATTATTATTCTATGGGCAAAGGATAAAGAACAGGAAGTTTCTATTTTCCTGGAAAAGTCTGAAAGAAGTTAAAAAAAAAAAGTTATCCTCTCAGGATACAGCATGCCAAGTGTCCTGAATACAAACACAAAATTTCAAATGGAAATTTTCAGTTCATGTCCATCACAAGATAAAATGGTTTCTTTGCCCACAAAATGTGCAAGTCCAGAATTCATTTTCTAGTGAGAAATAGCAGCCCTTATGGTTATGAGTTTTAAAGCAAGATTTTTGTGAATAATTGTGTATATTTAGAACTCTCCATCTCCACATATAATCTTGTCAGTAGAGACAGCTTTTGAAAGGAAAACGGAGAGAAGTGAGACTGCAATGATGGGTCACAATATACATAATTTAAATATTTCAAGTGGGCTGTCTTTGAAGTATTTTGCAGCGCATTATTTTTTATAGAATTGTGTCAAGATCACAAAAAAAAAAAAAATCAATTGAGCAAGCCTTGCCATCTCATACAGCTCAGTTTGCATTATTTATGGCAGGTAATGCTTAGTTCCCCTCATCTGAAGTTACATTTGTGTGTGAAGATGGAAGCAGATTTCAGCACCATAAAAACAGGAGCAATCTTTACAAACTGTAAATGTTTTATGTGAGCCTTAAGAAGCCTTCTATACTACTTTACAGCAGTATTTTATATTTCACCTGAAGTTTGCCATTTTCCTTAGCATTTAAGGTCGGCATCTGGATTCTGCACCGAGAGGCACCATTCAGGAAGGTTTTAGAACCCTAAAAAAAAAGAAAACAAACTCTCTATTTTTGCTGCTTGGGATTTTTTTTAAAGGATTACATTAGTGTCAATCATCTCTCTGGAATAAATTTTTGTGCACTGTAACATAAACATAATCCCAACTGGAGCATCTTTAATTTGATGACGAAATTTAATTTGATGATGTGTGCTTTGAGATTTTCAAGTTCTTACACAGACCTGTGGCAATGGACATAAAATGCACTCACAAATTGATCTGAAGGCTGATTTCACACTGGTTTTATACAGAAGAAGTTGAATTCAGAGCACAGTCATGCCCCTCTCAACATCCTTAGCTGCTTTTTCCTCTACTGAACTTACTGACATTGCAAACTAAGCTTTTGCTCTTAAGCAGATGATTCCAGCAGCAACTACAGAAGATGATTTGTTTCATGAAAACCTTAATTTTTCACTTTCCTAATCCCTTTATAAGAGAAGCTCATCCCTTTAGCTTATATTCTAGAACACCATATTCTTTTAGCCCATAAATGCACTGTGTTCTTCTGGACAGGAGTATTGATGAGGAGTCTGAGCACCTCCAGCAAGTTCCAGAAAAAAAATGAGACAAAAAGCTACATTGTAGGCACCAGATGGACTTGCTTTTTATCCTTACTTATTAATAAGTACATTCCTGTGTCAGCTCACACCGAACTGCATTCACTGGAAAACACCATTGAGACCTTTAGTCTAAAAAGATTTACATTCAGATTTGTCTGCTGAATTAAATATACAGCTCTAAAGAAGATTTGCTGTCAGGTATGGACAACCTGTTGCTAAGTCCAAAAGAAGTCCTGTGTGTTCCTCAGGGATGAGATGCTGAAGTGTCCAATCACATATTGGATGCCACATTAAAAAAAACAAACAAACAAGACAGAACAATAAAAACCCCCACAAACTCTGCTCTCTGCTCCAAATAATGCCCTCCTCAAGCTCACCACCACAAACAGAAAAAGAATGCAAATCCTCACTGAACAATCCAGCTCAAAAATCAATCACTGAGTAATTCTTCCCCTCCAAAAAATCCAGAGTACGCACTTCAGTATTTTTTAGACAAATCGCCCTTCATCAATCAAATCCTTCTGAAAAGAAAAAATACTTTTGAGGATAAACTGTGGTATTTCTGCAGCTCAGTACAGAGCTGAGGCACAAGCAGTCTTGGACATGCATTCCTCAAAATAAACCAACAACACTTGAGCCTCCAGGGTCTGGTAACACAGATCTTTAAGTTTTATCTTACAGAAAATCTGGCTCTTGTCAAAAATGTGATTTACAAGAATCCACAGGGAAGAAAATCCATCACCTAGAGACAAGTCATCTACATTTTTAATCAGCAGCTCAGCAGAGGAAAAAATGAATGACTTTTTCATTTGACTGTCAAGAAATAAGATTTACTGTGGTAAGGAGAAAATGTCTAGGGAAAAGGACTAGACAGAGAGGCTGCACATTTAATACTTGGACTTCTTCCTCCTTTTCAGGAGATAAAAACTGCAGCCTGGTATTTTTTAAATGCACAAGCACTTTGCAACAGGAGTTTATGGGAGGGAAGTTTTCTGAGAATGCAAAGTTCAGACAAAGGAAGTTCCTAGAGTACAAAGGCAGGTTTGTACGAACATGATGTAATTATGGGGAAAAAAAGACACAGGGAGAAAAGATGAGAAGTAATAAAACCAGTTCTAAATCACATTTCCCAAAGGGGAGAAAAAAAGTTAAATCTCCTCTTTAACTTCATAAAGGAAGTGCAACAATTCTGAATAAAGCCCACTGACTTCTCACTTGCATTTGTCATAGGTACAGCCCTTCAGAAAGTCAAGATTAAATGCCAGCATTTAAAAGCACTTTATTGTCCTCAAGCATTTATTTGGAAACAAATTTCAGATGGGTAAATCAGAGCCAAGATGAATTCAGGGAAATGAAGCACAGCCCAGGAAACCAGAGAATAAAGAGAAAGAACCACACGCTCAAGGCTCTGTGCCTGACTCTCCATCTGTGGTTTTGGACAACTCAATGAAATCAGATTACTCACCACTACAAACTCTGTGGAAATATTGGGCTCACGACCACGCTGCAAATAAACAGTAGATCAAATTCATCCGAGACAGTGACATCATACAGAGAGGACTGCAATCTCTGAATCTTAATATAAACCCTAAGTCCTTCCCTCCTGCTGAGCATTTATTTCAGTGGTGCTTAAATTTAACTGGCCTCATTCTCCCACAATGAGATTTAGTTTTTAGCACCAGCCAGCAGAGCTGCCTGCACCTACCAGGACATCTGGCCAAAATTACCTGCCACAGCCTTATCAGAAGAGCAAGTGTGTATGTTTAATGCCTCAAAAAAAAAAAAAAAATTCTAACTATTTGCATATTTGCAAAAGCACACAAGTTTGTTCAGGTTGTTATGAGAATGACTGGACAAAAAAAAAAAAAAAAAGACAGCAAGTATTTTATAGCTGCCAAATTCTATCCCTTGTACAACAGAGATGAAATTTTTTTCCTACATTATTACATGAACCTCCCTTCAATTAGCACTCACTTTTCTTTACAGTCAGAAACTGTCATCACCACATCTACATCTGGACACTTTGAATTCTTACCCAATTAATTTCCTCAATTGATAAGGCCACTTTTCTGTGGTGAAGAGAAGCTGTGAGCCCTTTCCACAAGGGTTTAGAATCCTTGCAGACCACTCAGGATTGAAGTATTGGAGCAGTTCCAATGACAAAGCTCCCCAGGACAAGGCAAATCTCAATCTGAGAAGGGCCCAAGGCAAGTGGGGAAGCCTTGTTATAAACTCCTCCCAGATTTCCAGATGTGAAATGGGAATAGGGAAGGAAGAAGTGATGCCTTTTGCTCTGCAGACTGAGGTTTCCAGGGAAACAGAAGGTCAAATGCATCCCACACAGTGAGAGTGAGCCTGAAGCAGTGACCCTGCTGCTGTACTAGTAAAGACTGAATAAAACACTCCTCCTCTTCTGCAACAGGGGGAAATAGTTCCTAAAATATTAAACTTCTGTTAAAAATACCATGGTAAATAGATACTCCGTGTCAGAATTTTCCACAGCAGCTCGCTGAGACATAGGAGCAACATACTGTGCAGAGATCTTTACTTGTGCTTTCCTGTTAAAGTGTATTTGAAACAAATATTTCTTTCCATAAGGCTTAACTGGATATTCTGTAAAAATGATGCTCTGAACTACATACATTTTCCCCAAGGAAAATGGGACTCTGAACAGCAGGCAATGAGAGGCACTTAAAATACTCTCACACTTTACAGAAGTTATTTCTAAGGAATGAAAGAGAAATAAATGAAAAATACAGAGTGTAGTGTGAGCCCACCTTGTCTCACAGGACTAAAGTAAGAATAGGAGTTCCACAGACCATCAAAAGCATTCAAAAGCTTTATCAGAGGTGCTTCATATGAAGAGATAAAAACCATTAACTGGTAAAGAAGAGAACACAGACTAGGAAAGTTGTCTTCAGTCCTTATTCAAGAGCATTTAAAATGTAAAACTCCACTGATCTGAAAACATTAGGTGGCAAAAAAAGAGCAATCAACTCTGTACAATCAACCTGTGAGACTGGCAAAGAAAATGCAGAGTCCACATGAATCCACATGTACAGACAATTTCCATGTGGGATTCCCCTGGGACATTTATCAACAGCCCTGATTTGCCCTCAGACATGGGAAACCTCATGGCCTGCTCTGCCAATCCTCTTTGCCTACCCCAAAAAATACTTGGAAACGTGGCAGACCTGATGGCCCAAGGGTTCCTGGGAGCCAGGAGCAAGAACTGCTCCAGATTTTGGCTGCAGTAGAGACAAACACAGAGCAGAGTCCTGGGGAACATGAACCAAGATCAAGCAGTGAGCACAATCCTGAACAAGCTAAGAATGACATTCTCTTACTGGAGGTTAAACACAGCTGCTCTAACTCATGCTCTCTCTGGTGCCTTTCCTTGCTTTTTACTTTTCTCCAATTCCATTTGGATTGCCTTCCTCCTCTTGGGTTCACAGCTTCACGAGGCAGAAAAGGAATCATCTCACACAGTTAACTCAGGATTTCCTAGGGGAATCTTTCCACCACTGACACAACTTTCTAAAATACTTAATTCTGAGCACACAAAATACCCCAGGAAGATGCTCAGGAAGACTGAAGAAAAGTAAGAAAACTCAAGAAAAAAGCAAAAAAAAAAAAGAGATGAACAGTTTTTACTTGGTTTACTGTAAGATCAACTGTTCTAAGGCTTTAGTTAAAACACATTAATTCATCTCTTGATTCATTTGCTTTATAAGCTCCTGGTTTAGCAGTGAAGCACACAAGACCAATCATTGCCTCAAGCACAGGATCAGTTACAACAGCCTGGCACAAAGAGCCACACAGACAATCTGATTCACAGAACCATCTTAATAAAAGTGCCTATTAGGAGGCAAAAATCAAAAAAGGAAATGCATTTACTTACACTGGATGGTGTGCAGGAGCAACTGACATCTTTAGGATCTGAAATAAAATACCACACATAGCTAATAGTGAAAACAAGCCTAGGAAAGATCTCTTAAAACACTTTCAAATAGAGAAACTTACTGACAATAAACTGACAGTACAGATAAAAAGTGCTACTCTTTTTTGGCAGTCCAGCTAGTTACAGAATTCTAGTTATATCTGCCAAAATGTACTTCTGGGACAGGACAGTTACAGTAAAACAAGCATTTGCACCTCTGAGTCTGCATAGGGACAGGATGGGGCATTCCTCTTTAATTAAAAGTGTCAAAACCTGCTCCATTGCCAGCACAGAGGACGGATGGCAGCACAGAATGTGCAGCCAGGTGGGACCTTCTGCTCCATACACTGAAACCATGATCAGCACAGGGAGCTGATGACAGCACAGTGCTGAACGCTGAATTCTCTCTCTCAGGGGAGCTGCGAGGGGTCTGGGGCACAAACCAGATGAGGAACAGCTAAAGGGGCTCAGCCCAGAGAAAAGGAGGCTCAGGGGTGTTTTATTTCTCTCTGTAATTCCCTGCCAGGAGGGGCAGGGAGGGGGGGTCGGGCTCTGCTCCAGGGAACAGGGACAGGAGGAGAGGGAACGGCCTCAAGCTGGACAGCAGCAGGAGTTTCTTCACTCAAAGGGTTCTTAAATACTGGAAGGGGCTGCCCAGGGATGTGGTAGAGTCCCCATGGAGGTGTCCAAGGAAGGCTTGGAGGTGGCACTCAGTGCTCTGGGCTGGGGACAAGGTGGGCATTGGGCACAGTTGGACTGGATGACCTTGAAGGGCTTTTCCAACCTCAGTGATTCTGACTGGATAAGCTCTTTGAAGGCACACAGGCTCTTCTCCACCAAACGTTCTGGGAAGGAGCTCTCTAAGTACAGCTTGAGGAATGTGAGCCCTCCATGGCTGTGTCCCAGGGAAGCACTCACGTTCAATAAGGAACAGGAAACAAACAACCCCCATGACAGCCACGACGACCCCAGGCACCACAAAGGAGAGGCCCCAGCATGTGGACACCCAGTAAGCAGCAATCAAGGATCCCAAAATATTTCCCACTGAAGTGTGTGAATTCCAGACTCCCATGATCAAACCTCTCCTGCATTAAAAAATAAATAAAATAAAATAAAACACACAAACCCACATTCATTACAAGCATTAATCTCTTGAGAGAAGTGTATCAAAATGGCTGTGCATCTGTGGTGTCAGTGAAATATATCTATGGTTCTTTAACTGATCATTTATTTATGCTACAATCTCCATCTGGCAATTTAAAGGCACCAAAATATTAATAAAGTGTTGTAAATACTCTCTGCATGACAGAATTTATCCTGCACTTACTGGCATTCAAAAACACCACTAGGGCTTGCTATTTCTGGATAGTTCCTGTAATTAAAACAATTACACTGATGTTGCATAGCATGTGGACACCAAGTTTGATGCTTTTGTAATTAAAAATCCTCCTGCAAACACTTTGCACTGATAACCTGATGCTTGCAGGACATGTCAGACTTGTCATGCAGAAGAAAAGAAACTGTACGGGCTATGTGGAGCAAATTCAGTATTTTCTGATCCCATTCTGGACTTGCTGGGCTCTGGCAGAAGATGACAGCTGCACAAGCTTGGCTAAGACACACATCAGGTTCCTGCCTGCCTGGAAATCCCAGATTAGAGCTGCTGCACATCAGCTCCATCTGAGCTAAGGTAAAGCACAAAAATCCCACTGAAGTCATGACAGCAGGGATTTTTTTTTCCCCTTTTAAGTTATGGGAAAACTGCCCTGCCCTCAGCAGGATTTTACCTGGAGCAGCCTAACTTGAACAAGCCCAGATATTTTCCATGGCCTGAAGAAAAGATCTAAGAAGTCTGCTCATGCTTCATGGAATTACAGCAGAATGAAAATAAAGACCAGGTCACTGACATTTAAATCAGAGCCCTACCCACCAGGCCACTCTGTGGCTCTGTGTGCTTTTGCACAAAGCAAGGCCTGAATAAATGTATTTATTTTGCACAGACATCCCAGTCTTGCTCAATATTATATGACAGTTACAATTCTCTGCATTTCCTAATGGGAAATTAGTTTGAGGCTACATCTTTTTAACTATCCTGTGGTTTATATAAAAATCAAATACTGAATTTCAGTACATCCTTCTCTGGAACTGATTAACAATAATGCTCTACATATACCAAGGATGGTACCACAGTAGCATTATTATATGCTACATGCATCAATTATTATCAGAGCCAATGGGTTTAGCATGCAGCTCTTGCAAAATTTATGGAAAATTACTGTATGGTGTGACAACAGAAACATCATGAGTGATCTCTGGGCAGGATTAAGATAAAAAAACCCCAAGCAGATGATTTAAAGAAGGTGATAAAAGAAAGGTTAAATCAGTTGCCATATGTATTTTGTCTTCTAAATTAAATTTTCAAGTTTATGTGTGTTAGAAAAAAGGAATTGCACAATGGTATTTTTTAGTTACACCCTGAAAACTGTTTTGAAACACAAACGAAAACAGGAAATTTCACATTAAAACAGCATAATAACAGCCTTTACTAAGAGTAGTTTTAGACTGTTTATATTTGCAATAATTATTCTAATACAATTCTGAAATAATTCATCTGAAAAAGAGCTACCACTCAAAGCTAACACTACTTTGACATGAGGGAGACAGTTCCAAACCCACAGAAAAATTAAGCAGCATAACAAAGGAAGCTCCTCTCAAAACTGTAACTGCTTTGTTTCACCTCCAAAAAAAAAAACCCCACAGAAACCTAAGAAAGATATTTAAATAGAGTATAATATCACAGCCCAAAATGTACTGATCTGCCAAACCTCTGGATTATGAATCATTTACCTTCCTTTTCCAAACCAGTTGCCAATACATGTAACGACACTCGGCCAACCAGTGGTTTGCACCAACCCATTAGCTATCTGAAAGTATATTAAAAAAAATAAATAAATTAACATTCCCTGTCATAAATCAGGTTCCTACACAATTCCTGCTGAGTGCTGCATTACGAAAAGGAAATCTACAGAAATGCTTTGAATTTAGAAATTTAGTGGGGGATTTTGAAAGCATTTTTTTCCCCTAGGAATAAACAAGTTACAAAGTTTTGTAGATATTCTTCCCTCTACCTACATCTCTATAATTAGTTTATGATTTCAATCACAGAATACTGTAATTCAGTCACATGTTTACCAAAAATCACACTGCTCTGAGCTGAACAGAGAAGTGAATTCCCCACACACAAGCAGCAGAATAACACTTATCTCAAGTTGAGCATATGGCAAGGCATGTTTGCAATCAAATAAAGCAGAAAAAAGACAACTTTATGGGAGACTGGGCAACTTTAAAATGCTTAACAGACATCTGTAAATAAACTGAGAGAAGGATTTAATTTAGTATATCCAGGGTGAAGTAAGAACTATTTCAGCCTCCACAATGCACAGAACTTTAACTCATCTCAACTCCTATAAATTTCCCTCTCTACAATTGCACCATAACCCAAATGGCACAATATAAAACATCACGTGCACAACGAGCATTTGAACATGCAACAAAATAAAACCTCACTCTACCCAACAAAAACCAATGGGGCTGGTGGTGTGAGACCACCCTTGAGTTACAGGGCTCACTGACCACACCCCACAGGGCAGAGACAGTTCAGCCCTAAAGGAGGCATTTCCTGTCCTGGAAAACACCTGGTCCCAGAGGGCTGGGGCAATGACAGGTTATTGGTGACAGGGGTACAGAAGTGCTGTGCCCAGGTTAGTATCTCTGCATGCCACCTTGCTCACTGCCATGCAGATGTGCCAGAGGTGGGACAATACTGCAACAACACAGAAAGCAGCAGTGCAAGGTGCAGACCTGTCCAAAATGGCCCCAGGGCCAACCCTACCCTGCTCCTGACCTAAATTCCATTTCAGGCCAACGGTAAAAATTCTTGTGAACCTGATCAGAGCTCTGAAAAATCTCCCACAGTGAATCTCGTTACATAAGCTGCCTGTTCCCAGCCACACCAGTGTGGGAGACTGCTCATCATTAGCAGTGTAAATGGAATTTTCCTGCAGAGAAAGCCAAGATGTGTCACTCAGGTCTTGACAGACCAACAGAAGTGAACATGCTTCTTTTAAATCTCACCCTCATTTAAGCTTGCAAAGATTTGATCTCTGATTTGACACAGAGTGAAACACATTAATTTGCTTTCAAAGATTTCTTCCACTTAAAAAAAACCAAAAAACACCATTTTTCAAAAATAAAGCCAGGGGGTATCCACTCTATCACTTCTGCCTGTCATCAACAAAATATTCCAGCATTTACATCCTCCCACCCAACCACCATCACCGTGTGCAAGTGAAAAACCCCCAGTATTACCCTAAACAGCACCATGGGAGGAACTCTGAGTGCCTAAATTAACTCTGTGCCTACCTGGGCCATTATGTAAAACCACAGATTATGCACATTATAGAAATAACCCAATCCAAACATGGCAGTGAAGAGGCCACTGGCGAGCATCCCCCCTGTCAGATAGTACCGGATGGGCAGCCGCTCTCCGATGAGTCCACTTCAAATAGGGCAGGAAATAAAGAGAAAAGCCATAATTAAAAATGGAGATCACACCCCAAAAGCCTTCACAAATGAAGAATATTTTGTGTTGCTTAATTCTGGTTGAGGAGAAACTCTGCTGGTAACTGCTAGTTATCTTTGCAGCAGCAAAAGAGCAATTCTTAGCACTTGATGGGGAGAAAGAAAAGCCCCAACAGAACATTTCAAGTTTATCAATTGCTAAGTTCTGACATCTGCACAACCATCTTTCAGGGAGACACTCATCTGGAGCACATTCAAAGTCATTTACTTACAGAGTCATTTTTCAAATTATATGTCTCCAGCTATCTGAAGTGAGACTTGTCTCCCTTGCTAACGATTCAAGTCATGAAGGCCTGGCTTTAGTTAATAACATGAAGAATCTCCAAAGAGCAGCTAAGACTGCACACTTCAGGATGGGTTTGGTATTATTTTTAGAAGGTGTCTGATCCCATCCTTTGACTAAAGAAAGCCAGGACAATCATTTTAACCCAACCAGTGCAATTTATAGACTGACTGGAGATTGATTGACTGATTTACAATCTAGATGAAAAAAAGACAAGCTAGACTTAAATCTGGAAAATATTCCTGCACAAGGCAGTCAAGATTGGTGCAGGTAAAAAGCTTCCTATGTATCAGATTGATATCACTGGGGCTCAGAATCATGTTGGTATTTTTCCCCTCAGCAATCAATTTCTCACTCTCCATCTGAAATTGCAGTAACAAAGCACAATAACCCAGAAGTCACACAGCCTCATAAATAAACAGTAAAGAAAGTGGGGTTTTACCTTAAATACATTCCAACTGCATATGCACACAAAAATGAGTAATCCAGTGCTCCCAGTAGCTGTTTGTAGTTGCTCTTATCTAAGAATAATTTTCAAAACAAATTATCACTTTAAATGTATTAATTACTTCCCAACCATTTTTACATATAACAAGAAAAATGTCAGTGAATGTGCACTGACATTCAATTTTCAATAGACACATCTAGATCTCAGTAAACATTTTACCGATGTTTTATTTAACAAAAAAAACAAAAAAAATAACCCATCTGCCTCCAACATATTAGGAAAATATTGGCAGGCCCATTCCTAAACTCTACCTTATTTAAAACAGCATTTTGGAAGAGAAGAAACATCAGTTATTACCAAGGTGCCCTTTTCTTCTAAGGCCTTAGGCTAAAGAAAATCCAAAAATCCAATTTAACAGACTTGATTAAAAGTGGTAAGATTTGAAAAAGCATGAGGTCCTAACAGCCAAAATGGCTAAAAAAAGAAAAATCCATCATCATAGAGGCTTTTAAACAATCAGCTTAATATCTTGGTTTTTTTTTTTTTTTCTTTTAATGGATAAAGCCTTTTACATTTCATTTTCCAACTATTCACAAAACACAGAGAAGTTCTGCTTAAAAAAACCCCACAGTTCTGCCCTGTAGAGAACAGCCATCATCACACCTCAGTGGGAACTGCAGACAGGATGGAGGGAGAAAAGGGGCTCCACCCTGATGGAAACACCAAGTCAACTCTCAAGGGACCTGAGCTCATAGAAAGTCAGTTTGTGTATTTATTTGCAAAAAATTGCCACAATTGCTATTGGCTTTGAGCACAAAGTCACAGATATTAAAACAAATTCCTTCCTTCAGTGTCACTCCCAGCTTTGCCAGAAAAACACCTGAAAGAACAAGCCTAGAGTGCCATTCCAAAGGGGCAGCTTGGCAATAACGTCCATGGGAAAAGGAGGAATTTGGGCTGAGAAGCCTCCATTAAAAAGTCAATCAATATTTCAGACAAACAAACTCAATCCTCTCTTGGTCCAGGGACAAGAAACACTCCCCAGGTTTAAGTGCATCACACCTGGGGGATTGAATTTTTTCAGCAGACCCTGCAGCAGGAGTTAATACACTGGATTTTGTCCACAGAAACCCCAGAGCTCACATCTTTAATTATATTTGAAGAGAGTAGAACTTTTTTTTAAATTGCTAATTAAAGACTAATTAGAATGTATGGCTACACAGACTGGGGTGGACTGGCACAATGAACAGACTAATCTGTTTCACTGATGTTTCTGGCAGCAATAAGTGTCAAGGAATGATTCAAAGTCTCATTTGAAGTCAAATACTATTAAATTAAAATTTAATTGTTCAGCAGGCAAATATTTTTTTTCTATTCAAGTGAAAGGCCAGGTTCATAAACTATCCAGTAAGTTGTCAAGTCTCTCCTGCAATAAAGTCTCCTCTTTTTCTTCATTAAAATGTAGAGAGAAGTATTCCTTCAGGCAGATAAGGACTCTGCAAAGTTCCAATTTAGATAAGCACCAAGTAATTTCACTTAAAAGATTGCTTAAATTAAACAAGCAGAAAATGATAATGATTGATTTTGTTCTTCACCCTTTTTTCCTAAATAGACATGCTAAAGACAAAAACCATTTTCTGACTGAAAACTGATCTAGTGAAACCATCTCTTAGCTATAACAAGTAAAATATCACTTGGTTAAGTGACTTTTAGTGGCAAAAAATCATAAGGTAAGTCATAACTTCATTTTCTGTGGAGAAATCAGTGAGGACATGGAAAACAAAACACCTCTTTCATGAACATCTCTCACATGTGAAAAAATAGCTAGAAGCAAATAATCTAATTATGAGTATCAGCTCATTATTAGGAAAGAAAAATACAAAACAAAAAAAACAAGCCTTACCAAATGGCTCCCATCCACACTGAGAGGCATTAAATGGCTTTTTGACAGGCTGGATCTGGGCAGCATATTCTTTGTAGGAGTCAAGATCAACTTGACTTGCACAATGCTTATGCAGCTCTCCCTGGAACAGAAAGGACATTTGAAAATGGAAAATTCACCTGCAAATTTGGGATTCATAACTCTCCTACAGCAAGAAATTCAATTCTAGCTTTATATGTAGCTGTGTCAAACCTACCAAAATCAGTAAAATTGTTGGCCCTTATGTGCTGGTTTTGCACATATGACATTTAGTGACATTAATTGCTTGGTATTTTGCTGGGTGAAGTCACCATTACATGCAAGAGTAATGACATGGTTAGAAAAACCATTCTACAGTGAACTGGTGATTCTGACAGTGAGAATCTTTGAAATCCTGCAGTAACATCAAGTACTTTGCCCACTGCTACTCCTCAGTTTTATGCAATGCAGCACTGGGGGATTTGGGTTGTGTTTGGCAAGTTGTAAACACTGAAGATTGAAGTAACAAACCCAGAATTAGAGAATTTGTGTCATCAGCTTCACTGGGAACAGCTACAAGGGTACAATGATGACCACAATGTTCAGCAATACTGGGAACACTCTTGTAAATGCCAGTGGAATGTTCAACTCATCAGTTATGAGAAATTTTTTCAACCATAAGAATGTAAACCTCTCAAGTAGCTCTAGTTAGATTAATTCACATGAATTAAGTGTAGGCATAGCTGTTTCCAGCCCAAACCCCAGACTTATATGCAATGTTCTAGGTGTGGTCCCACTAAAGTTTATCTAGCAAATATCACTGTGTGCCAGCTTTATCAGTCTTTCATCTTGAAGGCATTTCAGGTTAAAGTTTAACCCTGCCTTTCACAAGAGGAAATACTGAAAATGACAACATCCTTATCTGACAGGAGCAGGAGGATGTTTAAATAAGGACACCACCTCTCTTACCTTCACTATACTGATAGGTTTCCTTGAGAGATGGAAGCTGGCATACAGCAGGAAAGTGAGAGAGAAAATGAAAGCTCTATACCTATGATATAAAAGAAAAAAAAATTGAAAATTATTTTATTTAGATTTTCTTTTAGCACCGAGTTACACAAAACCACTACACAATTCAATGATAATTTTAGAATAGTGGAAGACAACTTTTTTCTGTTTTCCAGCACTGAAGAACCACTTTCCCAGTTATGGAGCTTCCCATCTGCTCTGATGTGGCTTTGGGAGGGAGCCTGGTGGCACAGGGAAAGGCAGGACAACGTAGCAGCATCCTGAGCCCACAAAGCTGACCTGCCTGGAGTGCAACCCTCCTTTGGGGGCCATTAAATATCAGCTCAAATTATTAAATATCAGCTGAACACACAGCTAGATTCCACACTTCCCTGTCTCATTGGGTTTTGTGGTATTGCTAGAACATAAATGATGGCTCTCGTAATTGTCAGTTTGGGTAATTCTTTCTTTTCTTACTGCTTTTAGGATTTTACCTTACTTTTGCCTTCCTCTAACAATAGGAATCAGTCATTTCCAGATATGGACAAAGGGACTGATGCTGGAGCACAGGAACAGAATTGAGCAGCTTTGGGATTGGGCAGGAATTCTCCTTTGTGTCTCACTGGGATCCTTGGGTCTTTCTCTACAGTGCAGCTGAATTAAAAGAGCATCTTAATTTCACTATCACTGCAAACATAAAACAAAGATAATAATCTGATCTATTTTATTCCCTATCTGTAGTATCAGTTGTTTAAGGAAAGCATCGTGTGGATTTGTGCTTTTAAAAGTACCCAAAGTGTGTCTGCTGGCTCCTTCTAGCCTTGATCTTAAAATTAACATCCGCAAATGTAAGTGCATATATACACAAATATCTGATATCACACTGCCTGCTACAGTCCCTGATTTTTAATTAATCTTTTTCAATCTTTTTCGCCTTATGAACTTCCACATAACCAGGGTCTTGTTTTATAATTCTGGCATATTCACAGGAAAAAAAAGAGTCATCCCATGAACACAGTTAAAACTGAAATTACTTTGTTCCTGATGCTCAGCTAGTGAAAATGTCATAAAATAGCTCAGATGCAAAGTGCTTTGTCTTTCATTTATTATTTTTTTGTTATTCACACACAATTGACTCAGTATCGTAGACCACATGAACTGATGCCATAAAACTTCCATGATTAGTTTTCCAAAACCAAGAAGAGTTTGATTTTTGTTTGGTTTTGCTGGGGGGGGTTGCTGGTTTTTGGTTTTGTTGTTTTTTGGGTTTTTTTTTTTTAATATTGCAGTAGCAAGAACTAAAACCACAATTGTACAAGTCTGTATAACACATCAAATTACTGGGGAGAAAATACACTTCTGGCTAAGAAAAGAAAGCTCATCTTGAGCACTCCTCCCACCTAGGATCTTGAAAATGCAATTTATTCTTTCAAATACATACATTGCACAGAAAAGAACAAAAGGCTTTATTCTCTAGCACAATTGACTAGTAAGAGTTTGTCTGGGTTTCCCAGACAAAGAATCTCACTTTTTAAATGGCAGCAATATTTATTTATTATACAACTGACTGTATGTTCTTCCTGTATGTACTAAGCAATGAAAAAGCAAAAATTCTGAGCAAGGTAACAGATACAAACTCACACTGTCCACAGCAATGATCACCACTAAAACTCCAAGACTTACCACTGATCCCGTGAGAATGAAGTGATGAAACGAATCCCAGGAGGAAGCTGAGCCATCTACACTAGAGCTGGCACCAGACTGCAGGTGACACAATTATGTACGTGTGACAGCGTTATTTGTTCTTCTGGAAGTCTAACAAAGATTCCCCCAAAGCCTCTGGATTCCACAAATGTGGAATATCTGCTGCTAGGCTGATCTCCTTGCAGGTTTATTTTTTTTTCCTTCTACCTTCAGTCACGACGTGGCAAATTCTTCACTCTGCCTTTGTTTACTGCTGATCTCCAAACAAGAGAAGGTGGTAAGTAAATAGTCTGCTTGAGTTATTGGGTTATTTTCTAATCATAACATTTGAATCAGCAGTTATCCATTTCAGAGCTAAGTAATTAACATCACTAAACTGCACATCAAAAATGCAGTGGAGAACTTTAAGGCTATATAAATTGCAGCCTTCTCTGACTTTTATAATGTATTATTTATTTGAAGAGTTCGGCATGGTACAAAGCAGTGGAGACACAAAGGAAAGATGCACTCAGAACTTGACCCAAAGCCAGCTTCCATCAAAACACTCTGCTTTTGTCCCAGAATGGCTAGTAAGAGGCAACTCCCCAGCTCACAAAGCTCTGTTTGAGCACATCAGAAACATTCATGAGCTTGCAATTTGTTCAAAAAATGGCTGTAGTGTTTCCACTACAATGAGAATGAGAGACTCCTCCAGCTTGAGTGTGAGTGCTGCTAAACAATGCTGCTGGCAAGGCTTGACCAGCACTCCCTCTTCCACCCCATTTCCCTGACCCAGTACCAGCACTGCACAAAGCTCCACACCATCAGAAAGCCTTGGAAAAGGAAAAATCAAGTTTTTTCAGCACTTGAGCTCCCTACACCAGCACAATGGAGAAGGCAGGATCACGTGTGTCCTCAATATACAGCAAAGAGCAAGACTCTGCAGTTTGTTTTAAACTTTCACAAAGCTCCTCTTGTTTGCTCCAACATGACCTGAAGCTCCTTGACAATAAAAACCCCCATACTTTATTCCAGGTACTGCAACAGGAACTGGCTGAACTGCAACCTGGCAGCAGCTCAGGCAGGTGACAAAAGGAGCCATAGGGAAAAGGTGTGACCACAATTCATACACGGAAATCCAGCCACCCCAGCAGGATGCTGGGGACACTCCAGAGTCTGCAGTGACCCCACAACCCTCCTGGCAGCCCTGTTTAATGTCAGCATAAACAACTGTCATGCTCCTGATGGGAAGCTGGGAGGATTCAGGATGAGCTCTCCTGGTAAAACAACAGGAGGTGAGCCAAAGCAAGAAAGCACAACTGCCAAACCCATGGCTGGTGGTCACCTGAGAGTTTTAGGGGCTGCAACAGGGCAGGCAAAGGTGTGAGACTCTCTCCTCTCCTCTGTCCCATCTTACAACAGAAATCAAAGCTGCTCGTCCTCAGCCAGGTAAGTGACAACAAACAGGATTTGCTGTGTCCAAGCAGGCAACTTGAAAGCTTCACCACCTACACAGGCTTTCTCCCCAGGAATAGAGGAACACTACCCCCTCCTTACATAACAGCATATCCTACCAAAAGATCCAGGCTCTGCTCCTTTATGATAACACATTTTTGTCATACTTCTATTTTTTCTAGTGTCCTGGTTCAGCTTGCCACCTCCCTACCCTAAAAGTGAATTGACTTGCTAATCTCGTTTGGCATGTTCCACCTCCTCCCTGGCCCTGAATCAGATTGTGCAATTAATCAAACTCCATTCCCGCCCAACACGAGTTTCCTACCTCCTCTCTGAGGTTGCAGAGGTTAGAGAAAGTGCAATCCTACCCTCTTCTCCCCCCTCCCAACTCCAGACAAAGATCCCCGCCTCTCTTTTAGTCCTACAGCCATGGTTCAGGTGCCTGATACATCAGAAATCCTGCCCTGAGATACAGCTGCTCCAGTAGAGAACATTAACTCATTCCGTGGCCACAAAACTGCCATGTAGGATGAATCCAAGGCAGCAGGAGCATAAAGATAAGGACTAAAAGATGGGATTTTCCCTTACAGCCACAGCTGACTAGTTAGGTCAGATTTCAAAATTCCAATTTCAAAACAACTATTTCTCATCAGTAATCTGTGTTTGGTTGAAATGAGCTGCAGATAGCTCCAAGTGGGAGAAAAAAGGTAAGGAGAAAAAGAGGTTGGCATAAGTAGCTCACAGCAGGAGTGAATTTTTCCTCCAGCAGTAACAGATTCACTTCAGGTTGATCCCAAACCCTATTTCTCCTCTCTCCAAATACCAAAATTATTT
Source organism: Sturnus vulgaris (assembly GCF_052056855.1). Lineage (NCBI taxonomy): Eukaryota > Metazoa > Chordata > Aves > Passeriformes > Sturnidae > Sturnus > Sturnus vulgaris. Next base: position 114,513,218 of record NC_142244.1, read on the forward strand.
CAGCAACCACACCAAGAGAGATGACAGAAATACCTAGTGGAAGGAAACCTGAGAAGCCAGCAAAGAACAAACACCTGAGGTCAAACACTTCCTTAAACGGTTCTCTTAAATTATAATAGGACAGGGCAATTATCAGTATAGCAAAGCAATTGTTTAGCAGGTTACTATTTAACAGCTCCAGTGCAAGCAGGAAAAGACTTCACACATATTACAAAAGGTTTCAGTGCTCAGTGGTCACGCCAGGTTGCACATCTGTACTCACACCCCTCACTCAGCAGTATACTCTTAGGATATAATCCCATCACAAGGACCCGGTACTTTCCCAGCAAAGAAGACTGGACTATCAGCAGCACAGAGAGAACTGCAGCCTAACTCTATTTGACAGGGGTTGATTTCATTTTATGTGCTGCAGGCAGGAACACCTGAGCTCTCATTTACTTGTCAACAACTTGCTTCTGTCTCCACATATATGTAAGTTCCCCTGACATTCATGTGCATTTTAATAAACATAAAAAATATCCTCCAAATGATGCCTTGAAGTTTCAGGTTTCATATTCTCTAGATTCAGTATTGCATTAGTGTATAACTCTGAACTTCATATCAAGTGTTAGCACGTTCTCTTCACAGTTTAGTCAGACAAAACCAAGGATACCGTTACAGCTTCAAAAGTGTAACAAAGTACAAACAACTGCGAATCGAAGAGAGCAATCTGGGAGGATAGGACTTCATAACCTGAAGCTGTAATTGGACAATTAAGTCCAATATATAAATGAACAAAAAAACTTATAAAAGCATGAAAACGTGTGACCCATCATCTCTCTTGGGTGTAGCCACAGCCAGGCTCTTGTACTGCCCAAGGTGTATCCTTGTAAGGCCTCTTAATAAATACCTATTTTATTCCTTTAACACTGTCTAGCCTCTGTTCTAGGCAGCCTCTCAAGGCTCTCACACCTAAGCAAAGAAATTTGTGGCAATAAAACTTGTGATAACAGGTTGTAAAGATGACCTTCTGCTGTAGAATAAAGCAGATTCTAGAAACCAAGCTATACTTCAGAAATCACACTAATAGGCAACAACACATTACCAGCAGTTTACCAATACAATTTTTTATATTTCAGTTTAACTGATGAAGCCCAAGGGCAACGTCCCATTCAATCACTCAAACTTGTTTTTTTTTCTTTCATTTTCAGTAACTATTTCTGCCGATAATGAAACCAAACCTCCGCTTCCTCCCTGCTGTACTGACACGTACAAAGCAATATTCTCTGAAATCGTATTTACCTTTCAAACCTGGTACTGCTCCTTCTCTGCAGTGGCTGGAGCATTCCTTCCTTCCTATTTCAGGGAAACAAGTCACTGGTGAGCGGCTTTTCCCCCTGCAAACACGGCAAACCCTGGATCAGCTGTGCTGGAGAGGCAGAGGGAAGTGAAGGGAAGGTCCTGCCCAGCCACAGCGCAGCTCAGCTCCCCCGGGGCTGAGATTAATTCTGTGTCTGCAGACACCGGGTAACCAAACCCTCCCCGGGCTGTCCTTAAGGGCTCGAAACGCCTTCGCACACACGCGGATCAAATGCATATTGTGCTTAATACCCGGCAGCTCTGCACCTGAGCCAAAACCTGCCAAATCCATCACTCTGCCGCCTTAACTAGCCACGTTCCCCCTGTTTAATACAGGGGGGAAAGGGTTTACCGTGGCTTAGCCACAGAGGAGCACAGCCCCTGTGAGCACACGGTGACCCGCAGGACTGATCAGGGCAGCTCCGGCCATCCCAAAGGTCAAGGGCAGCTGGACACAAGGGTTCCGGCGATCCCAAAGGCCACGGGCAGCTGGATACGAGGGCTCCGACCATCCCAAAGGTCAAGGGCAGCAGGACACGAGTGCTCCGACCATCCCAAAAGTCAAGAGCAGCGGAGCCGAACCGGGGAAGGGGCAGGTACCGCCTTCCCTCGGGACCCACAGGTAGGGCAGGTGTCGGGCTCTGTCGCGGGTCTCCCGGGGCACCAACCTGCGGTTCCACCCCTGAAACCGAGGAGCGCCTCCCAAACGACCCTCCCCGTCCAGCAGGATGGGGGGCTCCGGGCAGCGCCCGGAAAAATAAACGGGAGAAAAACAGACAAAGGGTAGTGGAGCGCCCGACTCCGCGGCCACCGCTCCCCGGCCCGGCCCGGCCGCCGCTCCCGAGCGGCCCCGCGGCCGAGGAGCCGCCCCCGCTCCGCCCCCGCCGCGGGCTCGGCAGGTGCGCGGCCGCCCCCGCTCGCACAGCTTACCCTGGGCTGCTGCTCCCGGCGTCGCTGCTGTCTCCTTCTTCCCTCTCCTGTTCCTGCCAGCCTGCCGAGCCGAGCGGCCGGGCCGGGCGCGGCTGCGGATCGCCGCCCGCCGCCGGAGCTGCGCGGCGGGACCCGGCGGCCTCGGCCCCTCCCCGCCGTGGAGGAGGAGCCTGCGGAGAGAACCCTTCGCTGTAGGAAGAGCAGGGCCAGCAGGTCGGGGAGGTGATCCTGCTCCTCGGTTTAGACCAGGTGAGGCTCCTCTGGGGTGCTGTGTCCAGGTCTGCGCTCCTAAAGACAAGAGAGATGGGGAGCTCCTCTAGTGGCTCTAGCAGAGGTTGCGAAGATAAAGGGACTGGAGCATCTCTGTGATGGGGAAAAGCTGTGGGAGCTGGGGTTGTTCAGCCTCGAAAATAAAGGGACTGGAGCATCTCTCTGACTAGGAAAGGCTATGGGAGCTGGGTCTGTTCAGCCTCGAGAGGAGACAACTGAGAGGGGAGCTCATTAATGTGTATAAACATCTAAAGAAGAGTGCCAGGAGGATGGATCCAGGCTCTGTTTCGTTGATGCTGAGCAGCAGGACAAGAGGAATGGGCAGGAGCTGGTGCCTTGGAAGTTCCACCTGAACACTGACCAAGCACTGGGACAGATTGTCCAGAGAGGCTGTGGAGTCTCCCTTACTGGAGATATTCCAGAACCATCTGGACACAATCCTGTGCCATGTCCAGACATACATTGACATACACTGTGCATTGACAGACATACGTGAAGGTATTTCTGGTGCCAAACGTTCACAGATCACGCAGCAGATCATCTGAAAGCTGAGGAAAACAGCAGGGCTTCATTAAAGAAGAAAGAATGCATTTACTTTAGTTGTCTCCTGGTTTCCTGATCCTGCAGTGTTTCAGAAACCGTGTACCAAAGGTCAGTTTATTTATACAAATGCACGCTTCCTGCTGCAGGTGTATTTCTTCATCACGGCCACTTCACCAGTGCAAAAACTCCTGCACTATTTCCTTCATCCAAGACTGAATAGCTGCTAAAGTTACCTCATGCAGGTTTAAGTTTATCTGTGTAAGTCTGTCCCTTGTAGAGCACCACATGCCTGACAAGCAACCCCCCTAAGGCCCTCACTGAAGTGTCTGATTTTGTTCTCTTTTCCCTCTCATCTTGTACTGCCTGTGCTGGGAATCCCAATAAAAGAAACTGACTCCCAGTGTGACGTTCCTTAGGCCCCACATTTCAAACACTTAGATGTGCTCAGCTTTGCTCCATGATCCCAAGACACCTTTCCTTCACCTTCTCCCAGTCAGTACTAAGGAATTCTTCACCCTTATTTTCACATTTGCAGAATCAGGGTCTCAGAGTTGCACCTGAACCATTACAAATGCAGGTGGGTGCTGTAAAATCTGCTTCTATAAAGCTTGTTGGTGGCAAATGTTGATTCCATCTTTTTTGTTGAGATTTGTAAGTAGTGAATCAGAGATGAAAAAAATCATTTCTCTAAATGCTACAAATGTCCTACTTGGAAAGTTAATGTATTGTTCTTGATTGTCACCAACTTACCTTCTGAGGAGCAGATTTGCATGAATCATGTGGCTGCAGTTCTGCACCAGTACCAGAAGGAACCCAGGCACTGTCTATTCAGACTGGTGCACACACACACACAAGAAAAAAGATTTGTCTTTTTACAGCAGAAAAGGTCAGACTCATCACAGTGCATCTGTATACATGGTTATCTATGCCAAATTATCACAACAACTATTCATCATCATGAGAATTCCTTATTTAAAAAAAACCCTGCTGCTGCCTTCGTCCTTTTAAAATTCCTTAAAGAATGTAAACTTGCTTGAGTATCTTACTATTCTGTACAAGCAGCTTGCAAAAAGCACGAGCCAAACAGCCCCAGAAAACCCTGATATTTTTCATACTTAAAGCAGAAACTGCATCTCCCATTCAAATAAATGTTTCCTGTAATCCATTCCCCTGGCATCACTGAAACCTGCTGGCTGCCACACTTGGCACAGCTGCTGTCTCTGCTATGCCAGTGTGGGTCACCAGCAGCTACAATTGCCAGAAGCCATCAGATAAGTGGGAATTCAGGGAGAGGCAGCAGCAGGAGCTTGTGCTGCTGGTTGCACAACAGCCTCCTGGTGTAGAGCATCACAGAGGGGCCAGAGGTCAGGCAGAGATAAAAGGAGATCTACGTGGTTAAAAAAACACAGCACACACACACAAGTTTTAAAATAACATGTGTATTCTAGAGCCTCACAGAAAAACAAACAGAAATCACGCTTTGCCAGTTGCTTTCCAGAAGGAAACACAAATTAAGGGTCTGGTCCAGGAAATTGTTGTGTTGGGTAGGAAGTGTGGCAGAGGTTTGGCTTTTTAAGCCCCTGGCAGTGTTTGTACCAGAGGAAATAGAAAAGAATGAGTTCTTGTCTGCAAAATCAAACAGAAGTAAAGATGTATGAGTTGGCAGATGCTTTCGTGTGCTTGTGATGGTGCTTCTGTCAGAAGAGATAATCTAATTTCCCACTTGACAGTTAAATTTTACTTCCACAAGTGGTGCTTTTAACTCCTCAAGTCCAGACAAAGCAAAACACTTTTAAGTCAGTGGATGTCAGTGTCATCTTTCCTTCACTGAATAGGTGATGCTGGCTGAGCACAGGTCTGGATGCCAACTACTGCATCTCTTAGCTGATTAGAATATTTATTTTCTTTCCAGAAAATTGCATTAAAAAATATCTTTTATGGTTCATAATTGCACAGATGGAAAAGTTTAATCTGTTTGGCCATGGAGTGATTGCTTTGTCTTAGGGGAATAAAGAAATTCATTAATTATTTACATAATAATGGGTTGTTAGAGTATTTGACTATCTGAAAATCGACATAGACTTTATTCCTGACAAGAAGTAGGATTCTGAGGACTGATACTATCACGTTTTTTGGTTGCCTTTATTAGTTTTACATGCTCTGCTTTCCCAACAGAGCAGCTGGAATATTTTATAAGCAATTGACATCAGCACTGGGTGCAATCCAGATATAACCTGCGATTGAGCTTTGGCAGCCAAAAAAAATTATCCAAAAAAGCCAAACAAAGAGAGGCTTTGAAGGCTGTGCCTGTATTTTTGGGAGTAGATGGGCACTTGGAGGGGCTGGAAGCTATCGAGCTGAGTTAGCACATTATGTCCTGCATGTTGAGAAATTTTAGTGCTGGCTCAGTGCCACACTAACATGACCACAGAATTTCTATGCTGGTACTTTCATTGCATGTATCTTGCCAGAAATCCAGTGGGAATCACCAGCTGGTAGCTTCAGGAAAAGACACCAGCAGACAAGACCACTGGGCCAGCACAGGCTTTGCCCCAGGCAGAACTGGGCAGTACCTGAGTACTAAAGATGACTGATGAAGAAAACACCCTATAACATGTGGAACATGGGCAGGGAGGGGCAGTAAAACTGTATAAAGATGCCTACATAAAAACAGATATTGGTCAGCCCGGAGGAGACAATTAGAAATAACAGCATTTATTTGAAATCTATGAGTTGTCTATTGGACTCTGCCTGCTCTCACTCTTCCCAAGGCTTTCCAGAGGGCTGGAGAGTGGGATGGTTAAACCACCTGATGCTTTCTAAGGAAGGATCTGTTATAAAAGTGGCCGTAGCAGTAGTGGTGTTTTTTGGGGATCTGCTAAAGGGAGCCCTGGGCAGAGCTGCTGCACGTGGCCTGCTGCTCCTGGGATCAGTGGCTCCTGTAGCAGGGATGGAGGTTCCTTGGAGCAGCTCTCACACCTTCAGCCAGCTGCTCACAGAAAAATGAACAAGAATCTTCTGAGAATGCAGAATTTAAAACAAAAACAACCAAACAACAAAAACACAACCAAAGCCAAAATACAGCCAAGCTGTATTATTATTGATGGAATCTGAGAAACATCATTTAGACCATTGTCCATTACAAAATGTGAATCTATTTTGAGGAACTTATCTTGAAGAATTTAGTTCTGCTTCCTGCAGGAAACGGGATCGTTTTTCTTGTTATTTTGCCCTTACTTCTGCTCTTAAATTTCCTGGAGAACTGGGTGGAAGTGCAAGATATGGCTACAGAAACAATTGCTGAGGAGTAAACACAGTGAATTAGACAGGTAGGCTGCTGGCAGATTTCCTTTGTCCTTGCTTGCAGACTTGATCACTGAAGGGGAGTTATATGAGAAGGGAGCACTGAGGCATATTGTAGCAGAAATCAAATACCAGAACCATGGTAAAATAGAAAACAGAGCTTACAGTGAAGCAATTGCCTTGCAAACCATGAATATGAAGAGGAAATACGAAGGTATTCGAGCTGACAGGAATGAGGAGACAGAAAATTAGTCCCATCTACCTCAATAATTTCATTATTTTCTATTGAATTAATTCTGAATTACCAGATTAGGACTTCAGGGGATACAGACAAAAGGACTGGGCTGCTTGAGCTTTATGTCGTTACAAGCTCTGTCTGAATAAAGAAGCCTAGGCTTGGGGTTTTATTTAATGGAAAAAAAACCAAAAAAACCCCAAAAGACAAACAAACAAACAAAAAAAACCCCACAAAAACAAACCAAACAAAAAACACTTCCAGAGAAAAACAGAGAAAATTGTAATATTGGTGCTGCTTTATTCTTACACTGACCATAAGATTTTTTTTTAATCTCATGAATGCCAACTGCTTTCTTTGTATCACTAGTAATGTTGATTGTCATCAAAGTCTTGAGAAAAGACATCAGCAACAATTTCCTAAGATGGAACCAAAGCGACCTCTGTATGTCCCCACTGCACTTCAGTGGAAAGGGAGACCCCTTAGGTAAAAGGAAAAACCTGACAATTTTCCCAGATGTCTGAAGAATGGAATGCAGTCTGTACTTCAAATTGAGCAGTGGGGTTGGAGAAATGTGAGGCAGGATATAAATATAGCAGAATACTTTCCCTTGGATAATCTGCAGGAGGGAAATGAAAGGTCATATTTAGCCAAGAGACAGAAAAAGCATTATCTGCATTTCAGGAATGGCTTTCACACAAACTTAGGTTTTTGAATTGTCCTGCCTTCAGGATATGCAATGTTAATTGTACTTGGAGGAGGCAGTTATAAATTGAGTGGCTAGAAAGGTCATCTGCTTGTTCTTCTGACTTAGTTATGAGCACAGAAAGGAGATATCTTTACTTGGCATACACACAGAGTAAGCAGATTTCATTTTGCAGTAGAGAGCTTAAAAAGAACTGTGTAGAGAGAAGTTCCCATTTTGCAAAGGGTTTTGACATTTCAGAATCTTGCTTAATTGTCAGTTGGATGAAAAAAACCCCAGTATATGGAAGTTAGTGACAGTAAATTCCTCTTTGTCCACTGTTTGTTCTCATGATCTCAAAAAATATTGGAAGTGTGCCTGATGATATTGCAGAATATTAAATAGACCTGAAATGTATATTCTCAAACAAGAACTCCCCTTATGATATTATTCCAATTCCCTACTCCCACATTTTTCCTCCAAAAAGGCTGTTGAAAACAATCTGGTTTATATTTAAGTGTCAGGAGGAGCAGATCTGATTTTATTAAGTTTTTCCTGACAGCTCCTGTTGACACTTTGCTAATATCTGTTACCAGCCATACATTACATTTTTATAAGGAGAAAGATGGAAATTACTGTCTTCTAAGAGAGGAAAAAATATTTCCTTGTCGATTTCTGTTCTTTCTTGTCAAAAGACATAATTCTTCCCAGGTATGCCCTACCAAAAGCATTGAAGGATCACCTGCATCTCTAATTGAGCCCAGAGCAAAACTCTGACTTGAGTGCCAAGGACTGGCCCTCCCAGAGTCATCAACTCTGTCAGGAAAGATTGAGTAATGTGTGAAGTGAGGAAACCAACCTGTGAGTCAGGCAAATCACCTCCACTCGTCTTGTTAATTTTGATGGCAGAAGGTGAAAAGGCAGCTCCCTAGAGTCAAACTGCTGGCAGGGTGGAGAAAAGCTGGCTCACCAAAGCACTGCTCCTGGAAGAAGGATGCATGGTAGGACAGGAGCAGAGATCAGCAAGCTCCTGGAGGGCAGGAATTCCAAAGTGCACTGAGTGGGAATTAAGCAGCATGCTGCCTTTGCCACATCAGAGGCCTTGTGTTCACCCTGGTGTGTTTTTATTACCCCTTTGAAGCAATACACTGATTGTAACATAGAGATCAACAAACAGTCCTGTAGTTTCTAATGTTCATTGTGCAATGTGTGTTTTCAGAGCTTAGTCAGTGCTGGAGGGAAGTGTCCAGGTTGTTTCACCGGTCTGGCACAGCAGTATTTTCCCTGCAGAATCCCTGAACTGCAAGAGTCTCCCCCTCCTAAGAGAGAGTAAAGTCCAAGGAGAAACAGGAGCATAACTGACCTTAAAAGTGTTTTTTGACCATTTCACACTGCAGAGGAGCTGAAAACCAAAAGAGGAGCTTAAAATCAAAGTGAGAATCTGCAAGGCAGGATAAAAGGGCATCCAGGGCTGTCCTCTCCCACAGGAGGCACCTTCTGCATATTGATCAGCCTTTTCCTTCCCTGTGTTGTCTTTCTCTGGATTTAAGCACCTCTGGCAGCAACGGCTTTGGGGTTTAGTCGAGCTCTGGCTCCCTACGGGGCTTCTGTCAAACTCAAACCAGGAGCTTCCTCAGGGCCACTCACAGCTGTGGCAGCTTCTGCTGTTCCCACCAGAGTGACTGGCAGTCGGTGCTGGCAGCTGCCAGCTCAGCCAGCAGCAAGGGCAGACCAGATAATCAGCACAAATTACCCTCTCAGGTCTTTGGACAAATGACATTTGTATACAAGACCAGCAAGACCTTAAGAATATTGGTTCTTTGACAGAAAGGGGAAAAGAACAGGAAAATAAGGATGATAGCAGACCTTCCAGTAGTGACATTCCTGAAGCTTAACTTTAATCTGACATTGAAATACATCCAAATTCAACTAGAAGACAAGAAACTACAAAATAAATTCTTCTTGTCATTAATTATACATAAGCTGTAGCTGTCCTCACAAGTCAGTTTCTAGGTATAGAAAACCTTAAATGATGCCTCCCTCATTTAAGTAAAATGATCCAATTGTAAAGACATTTACTCTATCTGTCACTTCTGGATACCAAGCAGTTTAACTTTTATAAAGAAAGAGTTCTTAGCTGCTTCTCAAGAAAACTGAGCAGCTTCAGACCCTTTCTTTCCTTCAGAACTCTGAAACAATTAGCAAGAACACTTAATGATCATGATTAGTGGTCATCTAGGGGAGTGACTCTGATGTCTTGTCACTGCTTCCTGTTTGTGTCACAGCTGTTCCCTGAGCCACGTCACCTTCCAGGCCAAAAGACACGTCTGGTTATTTTTGTCATCGAGTTTAACAGAGAGCACCTCCCTATGCATTCCAAACATTAATTCCCTTGTTACTTTGAGCCTCAGTGGAAGCTTAGAATGAATTTGTCACGCACAGACCAAGTGAGCACTTTTATAATTAGAGACATTACCTTATCACAGATAAAAGAATTTAGCCAATCTTAGGTGCAAGGGAGAAACAGAGGCATCATCGAGAATAACAGAGAAGGAACTGCACGGACTGTGCTTTAGATAATGTGCACTCATGTCAGCTCTGCAGGAGGTGAGCAGAGCAGTAGTTCGCATATTCTGCAATTGCTTATTAACAGCACATGATGCAAATTAGGCTTTCCTAGTCAAATGCTGGGAGTGTGCAGGAAAGAGAAATGATCATAGAGTTTGGAGTCAATATAGATTCTTAATGCTCTGTCAGCTAACAAAATTTTATTTCAGTGCTTTTAACAGCTTCAAAGGCAAAGTGTTCCCAAATGAGTAACTGGACATTCACTTGGAAGCAGGAGGGGTTCCTATGAAGGTATTTATTCCTATGGAGGTATTTAGCAATAGTCTCTTCCTTTTTCATCTTTAAAATCTAAGATGTTGTTTTCAGGCCAGACCAGCTGAACTACTGGGAGCTCTCAGAAGACTGAGGGAGTCTCAGGTCACAGACCAGATGTCACCAGTTTCAACACACAAAGGGCACTGGCTGGGAAAGGCTGAGGGGAAGAGGCAGAGGTTGGAGGGATCTCTGGAGGTCACCCAGTCCAACCCCCTGCCCAGGCAGGGTCACCCAGAGCAGTGACACAGAACACATCCAGGTGGGTCTGGAATGTCTCCAGAGAGGGAACTCTGTGTCCTCCCTGGGCAGCTGCTCCAGAGCTCTGCCAGCCTCAATGGGAAGAAATTCTTCCTCATGTTGAGGTGGAACTTCTTGTGCTTTATTTCATGGTCATTGCTCCTCATCCTGATGCTGGGCACCACTGAACAGAATGGCACTGTTTAAAAAGGAGCCTGTGCAGCAGTGGGAGGAAATGTTGAGAAGAGTTTTAATCTGTGAAATAGTTAACAGTTTACAGGCAAACTCTGGGTGATGCCATGTGTTAGAAAAAACAATTAAGAGTTTAGGGCTTGCCATACTTTAGTGCTGCCAGACATGGAGAAGGAAGTTAGCAGAGCCTGGGAGGGAAATTTATTGTTGAGAACTGAACAGAATTTATAAACCACATTACATAAAGCAGAGATGCCCTATCTGGGAAAAAGATAATAAAAAGACAGGAAAATGCAGACTAATTAGCATGAGAAGCGAGAAATCAATTACGAATAGAAGACCGAATCCTAATTAATGATGAGAACTATGTGAATTGTAAGCCAATGAACACGAATCTCTTTGCCTACAGGTATAAATAGGTAAGTGCTTTGATGACTGACACGCATGTTGTGGGGAGCCATCCCCATGTTCCTTGGACGCTCAGTCGTTAATGCCGACTGTCTACCAAACAGGTTGGAGAGTTTATTTTTATTTCCCCGTGCTCGGTGGTGGGGTTTGCGGGCGGGGGCCGGGCCCGGACCCCGCTGAGGGGCGGCCCGGCCAGGATCGGATCCCATTGAGGAGCGGCTTCGCCGGGCTCGGACCCGGACCCCGCTGAGGGGCGGTCCCGTCAGGATCGGGCTCGGACCCCGCTGAGGGGCGGTCCCGTCAGGATCGGGCTCGGACCCGGACCCCGCTGAGGGGCGGCTTCGCCGGGCTCGGACCCGGGCTCCGCTGAGGGGCGGTCCCGTCAGGATCGGGCTCGGACCCGGACCCCGCTGAGGGGCGGTCCCGCCAGGATCGGGCTCGGACCCCGCTGAAGGGTGGCCCCGCCAGGATCGGGCTCGGACCCGGACCCCGCTGAGGGGCGGTCCCGTCGGGCTCCGGCTCCGCTGAGGGGCGGCCCCGCCGCGCTCGCTCGGTTGCCACAGCGACGGCGACGCTGCAGCCATGTCGGATCTGGACTCCGAGGATGCCGACGAGTCCGGGGAGGCCGTGGGAGACATCGGGGTCCGCGAGGGCCCGGGAGGAGCGGGCGGACATTGGGGAAGGGAAAGGGAACATCCCCGGGGGTGAGGCGCTCAGTCGGGGCGGGCTGGGCAGAGCTCCTGAGGGGCAGCCCCGAGGGCACGGCGGTCTCGGGAGTGCTGCTGTGGCATTTCAGGTGCCACCCGCCCGGCTTTTAACACGGGTTTGAAACAACGCACCCACGCTTTTTAGTTGTGCCAAGAAGCCTCGGGGTGCCAGGGTCTGACTGAAGCCGAGCTGGAGCAGCTTTCCCCAAGCACCTGTTCCCTCTGATGAGGTTGGATTCTGCCAGGCCCAGTTCTTTAACCATTGTCCCTTCGCGTTTGTCAGGAGTACGAAGGCGATCGCAATTCCGAAGGGCAGCGACATGGATTTGGGAAGGCACGGCTGCCCAATGGTGACACCTACGAAGGGCAATACGAGTACGGTTTGAGGAGTGGACATGTAAGACACCGACCCTGGTTGTGGTTCTGCTTCTGCAGTTTGGGCTCTGTATTAAAACAAGGGTGAGAACTGACGGGTATTTCATTTGTACCAAATGTGTTTCAGGGGACCTACAGGTTTAAAAACGGTGCTCTCTACACCGGGAACTACCTTCAAAACGAAAAGCACGGCAAAGGTGTATTTTTTTATCCAGATGGATCAAAATATGCAGGTAAAGCAATGAGCACAGTTGCAAGGATTTCTGTAGCCAAAAGGACACATTCCCCCCTTACTCCTCCCCCCACAAATGGAAAGAGAGTGTGATTTGGAGAATGTCTTATTTTAAGAAGATACAAGAAGATATGAGATATTTTCCAAGATATATTGCTACAATATATTTTTCTCTTATTCCTTTTTTAGTAATAGTTCCGAGAAGCTTGGGATTTATTTATGGGGATTTATGTTAGGACACTTACTAGATCTATCGTTAAAAAAATAGGCTGCTTATTAGAGCCCTTATTTAGGAATTGGGACACCTGAAGTTTGAAGAAGTTGAAATTCAGTTTCCCCGCCTGCCGGAGAGTACCTGAAACAATCAGAATCTATTAGTTAAGTTTCAAAGGACAATATTTCCCCCCTCATTTCTAAGCTAGGATACAAACCATCTAGCATCCTTCTGAATATATGTGCACCAATACTGACAGGACAACTTCAGCAAATGAGTCAATTAAGGTAGCTCCTCTTTAAATTTGTGTGGAAATGTCACATTATCTAATGCAACTGTAATACATTACCCAATTTAAAGATCGGGCTGGGTTGTTATGTGTTCATAATGATAATAGAGAGTGATAATGGAGACAGATAATTACGGAAAAATTGAAAGGGAGGTCAGGCAGCAGCATAAATACTTGTGGAGAGGAACAGACTGATGAAAAAAGAGCAAGGGACTCTATTTTAGAGTAAGGAGTATTGTAAGGAATAGTGAGGAGTCCCAGCAGTGCCACAGCTGTCTTTTCCTTCTTTAATACTTGTAAGATAATGTTACAAACGAGCCAATGTATCACACAACGAAATAAACTAGATCTCACACTGCTTTTATCCTTTTGTCCTTGAAGGAGACTGGGTGCATGACCAGAAACAGGGCTATGGAGAATATCTGTATGCAAATGGAGACACCTACACTGGAGAATGGGCTAACAACAAGAGGTTTGTTTTGTTCTCACAGGAATGTTTCAAGTCACCCAATGGCATTAAAATGCAAATATTATTTTCAGAGCATGTCTGACTGCAGCAAATTAAATCCGGGGGTGACCTTGGCAATTTAGTCCAGCTTGAGTGGTTTCAGCTGCTTAATTAATACAGTTTTAATACCTTAATTATAACAGCAGCCTAAATTCTTAATATTCACTGGTATAAAACAAAATAATTATCTTCTCCCTAGGCATGGGCAAGGCACATATGTCTATAAAGACACAGGATCTAAGTATGTTGGTTGTTGGGTAAATGGAATCCAGGATGGACCAGCTGAACTTATCCACCTAAACCACAGATTTAAGGGCAGGTTTCTCAATGGAAAGGTAAGTGTGCAGGAATGCTTTCTAGTCATCTGAACAGTTAGCATGGAATTGCCTTAATGTGACCTATTTCAACTTAAAATAAGAAGCTAGGATTCTGATCTTTTGTAGTATTTCCTGTACCATGAGTGTAACACATGAAACTGAATTATTCTGTGGGACTTAATGCCAAGTTTCTTCACAACGTTGCTTTCAAACTGTAGTGTTACTATTGTATGGAATTTGTAGTGAAGGATATTTTACATTTCTGTGCTTAGAATGGATTAACTGTTTAGTTCTCCTGATGTTTTTGTGGTTTTATGCAGCCTTTAGGTCACGGAAAATTCATCTTTGATATTGGATGTGAGCAGCATGGTGAATACATACAACCAGTGCAGGTAAAAGAAATAGTGCAAGTTGTAGTGGGTATCAAAGGACTCAGTAATTCAAATCTATTGTTGAGGAATATATAAAATGCCTCATAGATTGTGAAGTTAAAATAGATCTTGTGAATCAAAAAGGGTGGAAACTCATGCATTCTTAAGAACTAAATGAGGTTTCATTTTGCTTTTTTAAAAAATGTTCTCTACTATGTAAGCTTTGAAAAATACAAGGTGTGATTTTGCACTGTTTGCAGACATTAGTATTTTCTGCTTAAAAATAATCAGGACCTTCTCAAAACATTTGAAGCTTCAAATCACAGAGGAATATAAACATATTTGTATGCACATTTAGCCTCTACTGCATTTTCTCTGAAAACCAGAAAACAGTGTTTTTTGTATTTCTGAGCTGCTTACTGCTATGCATACAAATGGTAATTTCCAGCAGAGACATGTTTGGAAAATATGTCCTATTGTTGTTCTGGTCATGTTAGGAGCTTAATATTTATGGCTTCTAATAATTGTAGGGAGTGATTGGGATCAAAATCTGTTTTCCCTTCTCTATGCATGAATGTTTTGAAACATTTCTGATTGATACCATGCAAAAATAGCTACAGAAGTAAGAAATATATTTTAATATTGCTATTTGATTTCAAGAAAAATTGCCACATTTTAGCTTAGAGTTTGCTGCCTTTGTTGTCTGACACATTAGTTCCTGTTACATACTCTTTGAAAACTCTGTGATGTAGCAATCATTTCTGAAGCATAAAATAATAATCATCAAAATCCTATCAATTGTGATAGAGATTTTCAAAGCTTGGAGACTGTTTTGTTTTTTTCTGGCTAAAAGCAAGAGATCTTCAAATTAATACAAATTCATAGGAGTATCCAGAGTAATGTGTGTTTCCTTAGTTCAGTTGGGAGTTCATGGATTAGTTTTTAAAGCCAGGGACCGTGCTGTCACTAAAGTAAGATTAAATTTTGCCCTTTTGCTTTAGTTGAAGTAACAAATCTCATTTTAAAAAAAAGAGAAGAAATTAGCTGATAATACAGACAATGATTCAATTATTGACTCATATTTGTACGAAAAACATGATTTTTTTAAAATTTAAAAAATATTTTCACATTTCAAAACCGTAAGCTCTGTGCACAACCTTACTGCTTCCTAGATCCTTTCAAATGTCCTCCCTAGGCAAAGACTGAGGCAGAAACAGCTGTTTTTTCTGTCTGTTTCTGTGTGAGACAGACAGTGCAGCATCCACCAGACAGAGCATCAGGTATCAATCATCAGTTGATCAGGGTTCAGAGTGTAGTTCTTGTCCAAGATTTGCAGCTACTGAAGTTCCTCCACCTCTAAATCCCAGATAAGGAGGTTTTGTAGATTAACCCATCATCTTAGTTACTCTCTGTAGGATGAGATACTGGATTTCATTAATTCTCTTCTAGGAAAAAGATGAGGAGGAAGAAGAGGAGGAACCACAATTACCTCTGGAACCAATATGGAAAGTGTCAGAAATTACCAAAATAACACCCTGGTCTCCCCATGATGAGGAGCTGCTACGCCCCAGAGAAATAGCAGAGGCAGCAGGTGCAGTAGCTGAAGAGAAAATTCCATCAGTTATGGGTTTGTTCTGGAAACATCTGGAAACTCCATGCTTTGACCATGGTGACCCTTGTTTTATGGGTTTAATATCAAGTGATGAGAGAGGGGTTTTGTTTTGTTTTGTTTTGTTTTTCCATGATTTTCCATGTATTGAATAGTTGGAACTTCCAAGTCCATTCATAAACTGCACAATATGTTTGTATCTGTTTTATTTCACATAGTATGAGATACAACTGTCTCGAGAAGCCTGTGAGTTATTTTACTCTGTATCATGGCTTATTATACAAACTTGATTATAAACAGAAGATTTTGTGGGATTTCTCATGTGAACAACAACTGCAGCCTTCAGTAGGAGTTAGGAGCTATTACATGAAAACAAAGGCTAAGTGCAAATTTGTAAAATCTGTTTTCTTTGGTATTTCTAATTTCATTCAGTCACTGAAGAGGGTGGGGATCACCCAGCAAGTGCTACAGGAGGGGAAGGTGAGGAAAGAAGAGAGGAAGAAGTAAATCCAAGTCAGGAGGATGAAGGTGAGAGATGGGGCATGTGTGCTCATTCTTTAATTAGCAGTCAGGGTTTGAAATTGTGGATGTCAATCAGCTAAAGCCATGCTGCTGCTGGGAGGCAATGGGAATCTCTGCCTTTCATAAGGAGAGCATTCCTCTGGAGAGATAAACTATGAGAAGTTAAATTCATATACTGCAACAGAACAAATTAAAAGTGACACTTCTGTGCATGTACACTTGATAGCACTTGCAGAGCTGAATTTGTAAGAGATTGCATTTCCAAACTGTTGGGTTTTTTTTTAAACAAAAATGAAAGAAAATATGCCAGATCCTGAGAATTTCAGGGAGTTCTGAGCTCTTTACTTTCATGAATGCAACTGTGTATTCTTAATTCTCTCAATTGTAGTTCAAAAGCAGGCAAAACAAATATGAAGAAACAAATTTTAGGTGTTGTTATGCATTCTGGTTTGAATAGTCTCTGGTTGGTTTGTTTCTCCTGCAAACCAAGGAGATTTGAAATTCAGGTGCTCAGGTTTTCCTCCAGGCTGTTCCAAAGCCTGTTTTAAATATACAATTACAAGAAGCAAAAGGGATGCATCCATGTTTACTCATATTTAGCTTATAAGCCTCTAACTAATTGTGTTCTTTGTATTTATTGTTAAAATTTACAAGCTTGCCTATCTGATATGAAAATATCAGATAAATTTATCCATTTGTAATCAGCCCATTTTACAATAAATCCAAGACAGTCACTGTCTTTAGGGATTAGAAAATCTCTTGAACTATATGAAAATGCCTGGAGGTGTACACTAAACGTTTATGTCAGCTCTTGTAGTTTTCAGTTTATTTCCTTTTAATTTTCACCTCTCAAGGTGCTCTCCAGCTTCAGTGCAGAACAAGCAGCTGGCTGACCCGATGTGTAGGACTGACATCTTACAGGATCCCTGAGTTGGGGTCAAATCCAGCTGAAATCTCAACAGATTATAGCTCTGCTTTGGATTTGGCAAAAGTGCATTGAGCCTGGTTTGTCTCAAAGACCCTTAAACTCAAATAACCACTTGTATTGGACTTGATTCTAATAAATTTTCTGGCCCACCACAACAAAGCAGTACTGGTTTTCCCAGGGGCTTTTCTAGGGTGTTTTTGAGAACAAATGAGATCAGGTATCTGTCAGATATGCAACAGAGACAGATACTAATGCCTGAAAACACAGCAAGTGATAGATGTACACCAAGTTCCCCCCAACTCTTTATTTCCAGAATCAAGGAGTTGGATGATTTTAAACATTTTTCAGCATAGGTTTCCATCCATAATTAATGAGGCAACATATTGTTCACCTTGTCTTTATGTTTAGCAAGATTAAGTTACAGGAAGAGGGAATGATTTGAAGAAAATATGCATCCTGTGAAGAGCAGATATAACAAAATCTCTTTTCTTTGCAGCCTGGTATTCCCTGCCCCTTTACCATAATTCTTTTTCCACAGAGAAATTCCCTCTTTCTTATTCTGCATTCCTTATGATATCATCTAACCAGGAGACATTCTTTGGCTGTTCAGAGTTCCACAGGGGCTGTCTGCCAGCTGACAAACAATGTAAACAACTTCAGTTGAAGTATTGGCATTGAAAGGCAGCCAGTGAGGACTGAAGCAGACAGCAAAGTTCTAGAGTTATGTTTTAGATTACTGAGATTACTTTCCAGTGTTTTGTAATAAAATGCATCTCTATGCTCTGTCTTTCCTTCTACTCCCCAGAAACTACTGATTTAGGAGGATGAACTTGAGAAAACAGAGGAATTGGGTACAACTGAAAGAAAAGACCCCAAAAAATGAAATTTCAAAGTAGATAATTTAGTGTGGTAAGCCTGCAATATTTTTATTTGTAAAAGGGTGTGTTAAGATGCTTTGAATAAACATTTCTGTCAGTGTTGTCTGGAATGTGTATCTTTGGACCTTTTATAATCTCAGAGTCCCACAGCAGCTTCCTTTATTCCATGTAGCCAGTAATGAGGTGTCAAATTCAGTGTGGAATTATTCTGGATTCAGGAAGCTATGAAGCTGTGTTCTCACAACTTAATCTTCTACTGCTGGTAGCTGCTGTCTTTTTTGAACCCTGCCTGTGGGCACAGAGACCTGGGGGTCTTGCTAGTGAAGACAGAGGCAGCAGTGGACTTCCCAGTTCTCTCCATTTTCCTGTCACTAGGGCACCATTCTAGGCCTATGCTTTCTTTGTTTATTTTGCTGCTGTCCTTGCATCTGTAGAAGCTCTTCTTGTTGCCCTAAATCTTCCCTTGCCAGTTTGAACTCCAACTGATTTTTTTATCCTAACACACTGGTGCAGTGTTTTTTAATTCTTCATTTTTAGGCTGGTTTTCTTTTTGCTTTCTGTATACTACTGGTTTGGTTTGGTTTGGTTTTGGTGTGTTGCAGCTCAGTCCCAAGATCCTTCTTTACCATGTGTCTTCCTTAAGCTGTTTCAAGCCGATTGGGATGAGGAGATGGCTCTGTAACAAATTCCTGGCCACATCATCATAATGAACATCAGTGATAAGCTCTTAGCAAAAAATGTTGTCTGTAAACAGAACAGTTTCATGCATTCAAGCAGCTTCTTCTCATGAAGGAAAACTCTCCTCCAAATTTTACCTTTCTGTCTGTATTAATGAGCCCTTCATTCATTGGAGAGTTCTGGTTATGTGAGCTGTCCCACTGTGTTTCAGTTTTCCCAAGGATGTTACCATTCTGCATCTGAAGCAATTCCTAGTTCCTCCTTTTCCCAGTGTTATACATATACTCTAAGGCAGGCTCCCTTTTGAGTTGTTTTGTCTTCATGATGAATATCTTGCTACCATCACCCTGCTCCATTTACGTAGCAACCCTGAACTTAATTCCTTAATGTAAGCAGTTCTTGCCATCCTCCAAGATCCCAAGTTTCTCCTCATCAGATTCTCAAACCTGTTGGAAGACACACTCTTCCTTTGTTGCTCAAAGAGGGATCCACAGTGATTAAAGCTGAAGCAGGAGCACCATGCTCCTATGGCTACTGAGGTAGCCAAGAGGTGGCAAAGGCAGCAACTTCACTGGCCCTGTTCAGCTTCCTGTCCCCTGCAGCTGTGCTGAGGGTGAGCTGGATCCACTGTCTGTGTCATTGGGGAAGCCATTCGAGAGCCCCAGGGCCTCTCTCAGGTGGAAGCAGCTCCTGGATGTCTCTGCGCTAGAGCATGACAGAGCTGGAATAGGACAAAGGGAACCCCAATTCCCAGCCACCCAGCCCTTTGGCCAGCTGGCTGAACACCAGGCCCTCAATGGGCACTCAGTGATGGCAGTGGGTGGCTCAATCCTGACTCTGACAGAGACTGAGGAGGAGGAGGCCTTTGTCAATGAGGAGGAAGAGTAGGAATCTGACCTGGATCATGAGCTTTCCCAGTGGGGAGATGTTAGGAGCTACCAAGAGGTTTCTGACTGGGAATGGTCTCTTGAGCAAGAGCTCTCCCAAGGAGGTGTCAGTAGCTGTGGAGAACTCTCCAGCTGGGATGAGGAGAGCAGGAGCTGTGCCAGGGAGAAGCCCTTCACTACCAAGAGTTTTCTGACTGGGAAGAACGCATGGAGCAAGGGCTGTCCCAAGGAGCAGTCGGTAGCTCCCAGAACCGTCTGACTGGGAAGACTGTTGGCCAAGAGCTTTCTGAAGAGAAGGAGTTAGAATAAGAAAAGCAATGAGAAGAACAAGAATTACTAAGATGAAGAAAAAGAAATACTAGTAATAGTAAATAAGAATAATAAGATGAAGAAAAAGATGAAATTGTAGTAGTAGTAAATAATAATACCAAAATCCACACCTTCTAGAATCACAGAATGAAGGGGAGGGCCTTAAAGATCATCTAATTTCAGCTGATTGTCTTCTCTCTCTCCCCCCCTCCCCTTCCCCCTCTCTCTCTTTCTCTCTCTCTTTCTCTTTAAGACCTTTTGCTATTTCTTTCTATATCTCTACCTCCCCTTTCTTGTTAAATAAAATCCATGTTAAATAAAATCTGTATGTTGTCCTCATATGGTCTCCTTTGCACCTTCACTGGGGCAGAGGCATCTCTCCCTCATGGGCTCTTACAGCTGTGCAGGTCCCTTCCAGCTGCAAGCATTCCAGGATTCTGTCAGCTCCTCGCTTCCCTTTTCTTCTTGCCTCTGCTTCGAGCTGGGAATGTGCTTGGGAATGTCCAGCAAAGAAGCCTTTGCTGTCTGCTCTGGGAGCCCACACGGCTTTGGGACCTTGTCACCTGCACCTGCACAGCAGAACCAGCACCACAAGAGCCTCGGGAATTCCCCTCTGTGGTCCATGGCACACACTGCAATGGTCTGGAATTCCAGTTTCCAGCAAGGAAAAGATGTTCCTGCCCTTTAAGTTAAAGCTCTTAAATGGCTGAAAGCCAAGTGGAGCAAGATCTTACAATGATATTTTCCTGCCAGCCTTCATAACTTAATCAAGGTTGTTTTAGCATGTGGATTGGGAAAAAAAAAGGAGGGTCTTTGACTGGGAGGTGCCACGGGTAAAGACAGACACTATGAAAAAAAAACAGAGCAGGCAAAGACAGGAAGAAGAGAAAAGACACAAATAGCACTAAGCTGAAAAGGTGGCACTCTGAAATTCAAAGTGGAACTTCCTGAAAAGGAATGGGACAGAAATAAAGAAATCTGAAACTTTTGTTTACTGTGCAATTTCCTCTCTTTATCACAAACCTCCTCTGTGATAACAGCAATCATGCAGCTCAGTTTTCAGAAAGTCCTTAGTTCTGAATTGATGTTGCAGGCTGCAGACACAATGAAACATGGAATGGGCTTTCTCCTCCTTCTAGTTACTTTGACATCCTCAGGAGAGGAGGCAGCAGGGAGAAAAGGGCAGCTTGCATTCACCCTTCAATAGGATATGGGGCAGGGGGAGGGAAGGTGTCATGATCTCGGTAGCTGTTCCCACTGGGATGTGAAGGCTGATCCCAGACCCCCAAAGGTAACATTAAGGGGTACCTTCATGCAATTGCTGGATATTGAGGGGCAGTGTGGCAATTTTATTCACTGGGCTTTGTAATTCTGCCACAAGCCAGGTGAGTAGGCCTCTGCCTCCTGGAAACAAAGATTCTGTGGTCTTTCTTTTTTGGAAGAGAAAGCCAGGCCCATTGATAGCCGAAACCCAGTGCTCAGAGATGATATTAGAAGGGTTCTTTATTGCATGAAATTATGTGGAGGGCTGTTCACATAACTCATTGCAGTTGTCGCTTAGTGTGCAAACAGCATCACTCAGTAACACTGAGGGAAAGGGAAACCTTTTGTTATATGAAAACCAATAAAAACTCTGAATTTGACGCTGGTGTCTTTGCCGGGCCGCTGAACACCTCTCCTGGCCCAGTCTCCGAAAGGAAAGTTCCCCTCACAGGGGCCTGGGCACAGCAGGGGCTACAAGTGCCCAGGGCCGGGGCTGCTCCAGTGCCAATGTCAGCACTGTGCCACTTCCAGTGGGGTCGGCATTGAAGGGGTGCCGGCTGTGGCCCTTTGTGACACAGGCCCGTGGTGTCAGGGCTGCTGGGGATGCAGGACATGGAGGCCTTTGTGACGTGGCAGAGGGGCAGCTAAGGGGCACAGAGTCCTGGCGTACTCAGTCCCAGGAGAGCCGCCCTGTCAGGAGGAAGCAGCTCCCCTGAGAGCCTCTGTGGCAGAGCAGAATGCAGACCCTCCCAGAGGAGATGAACCCCAACTCCCCCCCTGCCATGGAGCAGCCGGGCCTGTGCATGACGCCCCAGGCGACGGCCAGCCGCGGAGGGAGAGGGGACGGAGGAGAGGGAGGAGGCCCTGCCCCACACAGTCCCTTATGCCCCCCCAGCCCCTGTTGCTCCCCCAGTCCCGTTTCCCCCCCAAGCCCCTTGTGTCCCCCCAGTCCCTGCCCTGAGGGGCTGGAAGCCCTCGGGGAGCAGGGAGAGGGGGCACTAGGGGGGACAGAGCTGCCAGGGCCACACACCCAGGAGTGTGACTTGGCCACAGAGGAGAGGCAATGGGAACCCTACTCGGGCCAGGAACTTCCCCAGTGTGAAAATGAGAGTGTCCCAAAGCTGTTGCAATGGGAAGATGAGAAATGCCAAGATCTGTCCCAACTGGAACTGGAGAGAGACCAAGAGCTGTCCCATGGCGAAGATGTGAGATGCCAGGAGCCTTCCAAAAGGCAAGATGTGAATGGCCAAGAACTGTATGAACAGGATGACAAAGGAGTCCAAGAGCTGTCAGAAGGCGAGTTAGACCCAGAGCTGCACCACTGGGAATGTGAGAGACAGCAAGAGCTATCCCAGTGGCTGGACATGGGAATCCAAGAGCTGTCCCAAGAAGAAAACAGCAGTGACAGAATGTTTCCCCAGTGGGAACCCTTCATTGGCCAAGAGCTCTCCGAAGGGGAAGTCAGACAAGTCCCAGAGCTGTCCCAAAGGGGACACAGGAGAGCCATAGAGGAGTTGCAGGAGGGTTGGGAAGTGATCACCATCCGCACCATCTGGGTCAACCCCAAGTACCCCCAGCTCCTGCAGGACCCCGACACTGCTCCCCAGGACTCGGCCAAGGCAGCAGCTTGTCCAGCCTTGGCTGAGCAGGTGCAGGCAGCAGGGGCACAGAGCCAGGGCCCTGCCCTGCACAGCCCCTGCTGCCCCCCAGGCCCCTCAGCTCCCCAGGCAGGATCCCAGGCCCTCAGGGAGCAGCCGGCTCCCCCCAAGGAACGCCCGTCCCGCTTCAGGCGGGCGCTGCGGGCGCTGCGGGGGCTGTTCTGCTGCCCCTGCCTCAGGCCACAGCCAGACAATCCCTGACCGCTGCCAGCGCTGGCCCGGAGCCTGCCCGCTGTCACACGGGCTGCCTTGGATGTCCAGGGGTCAGGGACTTCAGTTCCTTGTCAGGAGAATGGCCTGGCTGAGGCTTAGGGCTTGAGAGGCGCCAGGGATGTCAGAGCCAAGGGCGGGTGCACAAAGCCCGGGGAGAAGGAGCTCCTGCTCACAGGGGACACCAAGGATGCCAAAGTGACAGCCACGAGGACATCTGGCAGAACTTCCCAGATGAGGACAAAACTCATAAAGCCGACTCAGCAAGTGTGCTGAAATCGGCCCCAGCTGGGGAAAAGGAACTTCTGGCACAGGGAGACGGCGACCACCAACTCCTGGCCCAGTGTCCCCAGAAACCCAGAGAGAAAAAAGAAGAGTCAGATTGAGCACAGAGGAAGACTAGTTAGCATAAGAAGCAAGGGAATCTTTAAACTAGTAGAAGAAAAGTATCATTATTGATATATTAATGCCAAGATACTAATATTAATTATTAACATATTGGAAATTAATATTATTCAATAATAAGATTTACAATTACATTAATATTTAATACATACTGAAAAATATTATTATAAAATACAAATATAAATATTGTGTAATATTTAATATTTATAATGTCTAGATATAGTAAATATTGAGAAATAATGTATGGTGAATATTGGGAGATAATATATGTAATATATAGAACATTACAGTTATGTATAATACAAATGTAACATCCAAATTTTTATCTATTATACTACAAAAATAATAAAATAATTTAAAAATAAATAATGTGCGAATTTAATAAGAGAGCCATATAACTGGTAGCCAATGAACATGAATGCCTTTTTTTTGCTAAAATGTATAAATAGTGACAAGTTTTGATAGTCCCTGTGCTGGCTTTGTGGATTTGCCACCCAGCACCTGTTTCTGTGCAGAACTGTAAATAAAGGAAATTCCTGAACTCTGTGTGGGGATTGGCTTCTTGCACACGGGCTGAGAGAATCCGTTTCGGGACAACAGCTTTGCCCTGGGCGCATTGCTAAAAGCTGCTGCTTTTCCGGCCGTGCTCACCTGTGCCTGGCCCATCTCGGAGCCAGACGGGCGCAGGCAAAGCAGCAGAGATCTGAAACTCGGCGGCTGCGCCGTCGCTGCGCCCAAGACAATCCCACGTCAGCCCTGAGAGCCTCTCTGGGAACGAGCAACAAATCCCAGAGGGCTCCTCTCCGAGCCGGCTCCAGGAGTCCCTGGACCGAGGAGCTGTCGTCCAGCTGTTTGGGGAACCTGCTGGGGCTCTTTGGACCAGCTGTGTGGCGTTCCCAGCGCACGCCCGGCAAGCTGAATTCCCGCACAAGGACAAGGGCGGCTGATTTGGAGGTGTCCCTTGGCTCCTTAAAGAATCATTTTTTAGTGTTGACCTCCTGGCTGAGTGGCCAAGAGAAGCCTCCTACAGCGACACCTTCTCCCTTGCTTTGTCCCTCGGTCCCTTCCCAGAGGCTTTCAGGCAGCCTTGCCAACTGCAGCTCTGGACATTCCAGCCCCTCCAGTACATCCCAAGCTCAGGACAGTGCCCTGCACACTCCCAGGCCTTCCCTGCACACTCCCACACTGCAGTGAGGCTTCAGCTGTCTGCAATGGGGCCTTGCCTGTTTGTCCACTCGCCACGGTGTCCTGCACAGCCCACCTGTGCTCACACTCCTGCTCTGCACACAGCCCCTGCTTGCACTCTCACACTTGTGTCCAGCACACCCATCCCACGCACACATCCCTGCATGCCCCCACCCCTGTGCCTGGCCATCTGGAGGGATGGGGCACTTTGGGGTGGGCTTCAGGCTGGAGATGGAGCTGCTGCGATTATGATGGAACTGGATGGTCTTGCCGCTTGTACTGGGTTGAAAGCAAAACCAGTGAGAGACTCCAAGCCAGAAATGCAATTTAATAGGTAGAAAGAGAAAAAAATAGAATACATGCAAGAGTACAAAAGAAAACCACTGAGAGAGTCAGGATACAACCTGACACCCTGTCAGTCAGGGTGTTGGTAGCAGTCCCATTCAATGGTGGCTGCAGTCCTCCAGCAGTGACAGATGCTTCAGTTGAAGCAGTGCTCCTGCAGAAGGATGCAGATTTCCTCCAAAGGTCCAGCGATGATGTGAAAAGGTCCGATTTTCCTGTGGGATCCAGTGGACAAAGGCTGCTCTGATGTTCCAAATCTCCGTTTTCATCTAGGTAGGAAATGCTTGGCTCCTCCCCGTGGCTGGAGCATCTCCCAATGGGATGATGTCATTTTATCAGTCATGCACTGGGACTCAATGGCCCATTAACAGAACATAGCTCCCTGGAGGAAGGATGGGATGTGGAAAAGATCAAGAACACTGCCTCACCTGGTTCTTAATAGATGGCCCATAAACAGAGAGTCTCTCCCTCCAGAGATAGGGATCACTGCCCCACCTGGTTGCAACAGATGCTGATAGAATATATCGTTTTGGGCACATCTTTACATTGTAACCCAGGACACTGGTCTCTTCCAATCTTGATGATTCTGTGACTCAGCGACTTCCCCAACCCAGCTGCAGCACCTTGCACCTTGAACCTCAAGAGGTTCTTGTGCTTTCACTTCCCAAGCTTGCTCACATCCCTCTGCATGGCCCCGTCCTTCTACAGTGTCACTTGCCCTGCTCATCTCTCCCATCCCCTGTCAATGTGCTGAGGGTGAGCTGGATCCACTGCCTGTGCCATTGGGGAAGCCATGCAAGAGCCCCGGGGCCGAGGCAGAGCCCTGAGGGACTCCCCTCATCCCCCACTGCAGCTGCACATGCAGACAGTGCACAAAATTCCTTTGCCGTGTCCATCTGGCCAGTGGCCCAAATAGCCCAGCTTCCAAAGCCAGGGCTCTGCAGGCTACGGCTGGGGCTGTCGGGTGGGCCAAAGCCTCACAGGGGCCTGGGCACAGCAGGGGCTACAAGTGCCCAGGGCCGGGGCTGCTCCAGTGCCAGTGCCAGCACTGTGCCACTTCCAGTGGGGTCGGCATTGAAGGGGTGCTGGCTGTGGCCCTTTGTGACACAGGCCCGTGGTGTCAGGGCTGCTGGGGATGCAGGACATGGAGGCCTTTGTGACGTGGCAGAGGGGCAGCTAAGGGGCACAGAGTCCTGGCGTGCTCAGTCCCAGGAGAGCCGCCCTGTCAGGAGGAAGCAGCTCCCCTGAGAGCCTCTGAGGAATAGCAGAATGCAGACCCTCCCAGAGGAGATGAACCCCAACTCCCCCCCTGCCATGGAGCAGCCGGGCCTGTGCATGACGCCCCAGGCGACGGCCAGCCGCGGAGGGAGAGGGGACGGAGGAGAGGGAGGAGGCCCTGCCCCACACAGTCCCTTATGCCCCCCCAGCCCCTGTTGCTCCCCCAGTCCCGTTTCCCCCCCAAGCCCCTTGTGTCCCCCCAGTCCCTGCCCTGAGGGGCTGGAAGCCCTCGGGGAGCAGGGAGAGGGGGCACTAGGCGGGACAGAGCTGCCAGGGCCACACACCCAGGAGTGTGACTTGGCCACAGAGGAGAGGGAATGGGAACCCTACTCGGGCCAGGAACTGCCCCAGTGTGAAAATGAGAGTGTCCCAAAGCTGTTGCAATGGGAAGATGAGAAATGCCAAGATCTGTCCCAACTGGAACTGGAGAGAGACCAAGAGCTGTCCCATGGCGAAGATGTGAGATGCCAGGAGCCTTCCAAAAGGCAAGATGTGAATGGCCAAGAACTGTATGAACAGGATGACAAAGGAGTCCAAGAGCTGTCAGAAGGCGAGTTAGACCCAGAGCTGCACCACTGGGAATGTGAGAGACAGCAAGAGCTATCCCAGTGGCTGGACATGGGAATCCAAGAGCTGTCCCAAGAAGAAAACAGCAGTGACAGAATGTTTCCCCAGTGGGAACCCTTCATTGGCCAAGAGCTCTCCGAAGGGGAAGTCAGACAAGTCCCAGAGCTGTCCCAAAGGGGACACAGGAGAGCCATAGAGGAGTTGCAGGAGGGTTGGGAAGTGATCACCATCCGCACCATCTGGGTCAACCCCAAGTACCCCCAGCTCCTGCAGGACCCCGACACTGCTCCCCAGGACTCGGCCAAGGCAGCAGCTTGTCCAGCCTTGGCTGAGCAGGTGCAGGCAGCAGGGGCACAGAGCCAGGGCCCTGCCCTGCACAGCCCCTGCTGCCCCCCAGGCCCCTCAGCTCCCCAGGCAGGATCCCAGGCCCTCAGGGAGCAGCCGGCTCCCCCCAAGGAACGCCCGTCCCGCTTCAGGCGGGCGCTGCGGGCGCTGCGGGGGCTGTTCTGCTGCCCCTGCCTCAGGCCACAGCCGGACAATCCCTGACCGCTGCCAGCGCTGGCCCGGAGCCTGCCCGCTGTCACACGGGCTGCCTTGGATGTCCAGGGGTCAGGGACTTCAGTTCCTTGTCAGGAGAATGGCCTGGCTGAGGCTTAGGGCTTGAGAGGCGCCAGGGATGTCAGAGCCAAGGGCGAGTGCACAAAGCCCGGGGAGAAGGAGCTCCTGCTCACAGGGGACACCAAGGATGCCAAAGTGACAGCCACGAGGACATCTGGCAGAACTTCCCAGATGAGGACAAAACTCATAAAGCCGACTCAGCAAGTGTGCTGAAATCGGCCCCAGCTGGGGAAAAGGAACTTCTGGCACAGGGAGACGGCGACCACCAACTCCTGGCCCAGTGTCCCCAGAAACCCAGAGAGAAAAAAGAAGAGTCAGATTGAGCACAGAGGAAGACTAGTTAGCATAAGAAGCAAGGGAATCTTTAAACTAGTAGAAGAAAAGTATCATTATTGATATATTAATGCCAAGATACTAATATTAATTATTAACATATTGGAAATTAATATTATTCAATAATAAGATTTACAATTACATTAATATTTAATACATACTGAAAAATATTATTATAAAATACAAATATAAATATTGTGTAATATTTAATATTTATAATGTCTAGATATAGTAAATATTGAGAAATAATGTATGGTGAATATTGGGAGATAATATATGTAATATATAGAACATTACAGTTATGTATAATACAAATGTAACATCCAAATTTTTATCTATTATACTACAAAAATAATAAAATAATTTAAAAATAAATAATGTGCGAATTTAATAAGAGAGCCATATAACTGGTAGCCAATGAACATGAATGCCTTTTTTTTGCTAAAATGTATAAATAGTGACAAGTTTTGATAGTCCCTGTGCTGGCTTTGTGGATTTGCCACCCAGCACCTGTTTCTGTGCAGAACTGTAAATAAAGGAAATTCCTGAACTCTGTGTGGGGATTGGCTTCTTGCACACGGGCTGAGAGAATCCGTTTCGGGACAACAGCTTTGCCCTGGGCGCATTGCTAAAAGCTGCTGCTTTTCCGGCCGTGCTCACCTGTGCCTGGCCCATCTCGGAGCCAGACGGGCGCAGGCAAAGCAGCAGAGATCTGAAACTCGGCGGCTGCGCCGTCGCTGCGCCCAAGACAATCCCACGTCAGCCCTGAGAGCCTCTCTGGGAACGAGCAACAAATCCCAGAGGGCTCCTCTCCGAGCCGGCTCCAGGAGTCCCTGGACCGAGGAGCTGTCGTCCAGCTGTTTGGGGAACCTGCTGGGGCTCTTTGGACCAGCTGTGTGGCGTTCCCAGCGCACGCCCGGCAAGCTGAATTCCCGCACAAGGACAAGGGCGGCTGATTTGGAGGTGTCCCTTGGTTCCCTAAAGAATCATTTGTTTTGGTCATTGTCCTGGTTGGTTGGCCAAGAGCATCATCCCACAATGGTAATGCACAATATTTTCTAACAGATGTCCAGAAGTATGGTCACTTCAGGTGAAGAAATGTCACTTTTAATAAAGTAATTTTCCACGTAATATTCCATGCTGAATTGGCATATGGGAGATGTTAGATACTTTACTTTCTCTTCATCATCACTCGAACATCCATTATTTTAAAGGCTCAGGATGTCAGATTTACTACAGATAAAAATCCCAACTGAGAAACCAGGTGGGCTTTCTTCTTCACAACCAGACATGGATTGAGCTCAGCTATGGAGAGGGCACATGGTCCTGTGGCTGCCCTTATTGCTGTGATCCTGAGAGGCAGCACTACAGAACACACCACAACTTCCTCCCTTTCTCTTTTCCCTTCCTGCTGTCCTCCCACCCATTCCTGGAATAGATGATTTTAGATGATATTAGAAACTCTACCATCTCTGTTCAGGAATGTTCTTAACTTCTGGTATGAATACAACATCCATTTACTAGACATGACTTTTTGGAACAGTTGAATCTTCCAGGGTAGGAGCACCTTTCCATTTCTTGCTTTCTGTACAAGGTTATTGACTTTTCGAAACAAACCAAGAACCTGAACTCCTGACTGGAGCTATTGCCATGTAAGTATCTGTAGTTTGATGCAATTCTCCAATGTTGTAAAGCTGTCAGATGTGCAAACTGAATTCCTGACTGCTAGGGGGCTAATTAAAATTCTGCTTGTGAAGCTTGTGATTCTGCTTCATTTGTTTGCCCTTCAGTCCTTCCCCAGGGGCTCTCTGGTGCCATCACCACCAGCAGCTCTGGACACTCCTGCACCTCCAGTACCTCCAAAGCTCCCAGCAGTGTCCTGCACGCTCACACACAGCCCTGCACACTGACACACTGCACTTAGGTCTGAGCAGGACAAGGAACATTGCTGCTGCTGTCAGAAATCATGAACTTCAGCAACTTCCCTCCAAGGTGTCCTCCTCCACTGCTCCACCCAGCACAGCCCCTGACATCCCTCCACCTCAGGTTCAGGCTCTCACATCTATGGAGTTCCAGCGGATATCCCATTTCCCCTCCTTAAAAGGGAGCAGTCTGCACCCCTCTTCCTGCAATTCCTTGGACACGGCACCTGGACCACCACACACCTCCCCCAGAGAAGGAGCCCATTGCCCACAGCCCTGGGAGAGGCTTGGACACAACATCCCCCTGCCCAAACCCTGTCTGGGCTGTCAGCAGCGTGGGGCCAAGGGAGATTTCTCCAGGTGCTGGAGATCAGCCCAGTGGTTCATCAGCCTTGGTGTTGCACAGTTGCCACTGCTTGGAGGAGAGTTTCTGCCATTCCTCAGCACCCACAAATTGCCAAAAGCTCTGCTTGCTCTGCTCCCATCTCCCAGTGGAAGAAGCATCCTTAGGGAGCACACAAAGCCCAGCCCAGCAGTCCCTATCAGCAGGCAGATCATTGCTTAACATGCAGATAGTTTGACATCAAAAACCTGTCTATCAGGAAGTGGCTGGAGGGACACAGCAGCTGCAGAACCCTCCTAGAAGCTTCCAGAATCAAATGGAAAGACAAAAATGGTAAATTAAAAGTACAGAGCAAGGCAGAGCTGTGCAGTGTTGTACAAGCACTAAATGCCACTGACAGATTGTTTTCTCTCTTTCTGCAGGTGAATAAAACTGCCCTGAAATTTTTTCCTTGATAATTTGTAAGCAATATCTTAATTATTACATATATCTGTCTGATTTTAATTGGCTCTCATACTGTGGGAATTTTGGTATGAATATTAATAGGCCTGGAGCCTGAGGTAGAGAGTTGCCAGGCAGTAGCAGTTTGCTTTTGAAGTAAAACAACCAAGTAGGGCCCATTTGGGAGGAGATATTGTACTGATATTGCTGAAACAGGACTTATATTTCCCAGTTCTTCAACTCAGAGCAAGAAATCAATATTAAATTTTTAGTTTAGCAGAAAGAGGGAAAACATTTTAACAATTTCCATTTCTCTACAACTCAGAAGTCCAGCAAAAATATAGCTGAAAATTTGGAAGTTAGTGATAAAAATGGATTAAGAGAAATTGGAGATAGGGAAACCAATCATATGAAATAAATAGAGTTTATTACTTCTTCCTTGCAATTTTTTCTGCTATCAGAAATATCATAGTGAGAAAATTCCTATGCAATCTTTCCTCTCCTATCTTACACTTTGTTTGCAATTTCTTGTGACACTGTTGTCACCCCAGTGAGCATTTTTAAATGAATTCTCTTTTCCTATTTTTGCTTTTTTTGATGAAGAGTTGTACTGCATTTCCATTATCAAAGCTAACTTGGTCTGCTAATGTTGGGGGGGGGGGGTAGTTTTTTATAAGAAAATTTAGATTTCTTGCTACTTTTATTATAGTCTACTGTAAACTTGAGGAATATCTGCACAACATAATTCCAAGCTTGCTTCCATTTTAACGTCATCTTCAAGTCAAGCTGAGTTCATTCTTGGATAGTTTAAATTACTTTTTTCCCCTGAAGCACTGTTTGTTAGTACATGAGTGACCTCCAGTGGTATTCCTGAAAAAAATAAAAAGCCTCCTGCCTGGAATACAATCAAGGAAAGCTGAGAACATCTGGAAATCTCTAATGTGTTACTGGCTCCTCCTGAGAACAGGACTTGCTCCTTTTGGAGACCTCCAGAGCTTTTGTTGGTGCAGTAAAAAAATCCACTCAACTGTTTTATTCCTCACTTGTAATTTAAAATGGTGTAAAGAATAGAAATATCTGCTTTTCTGATTCAGCAGAACTGTGCATATTCCTTGCACATAATGCAGGCACAAGGAAAAAGCTTTGGAAAAATCAGGATCAGAATATTCATGACATGTTTTATTTCACATTTCAGAAGAATTTGTCTCAAGTGTCTTTCCAAGCTCTTCTGTCTGAAAGTAGTCCCAAACAATACAATTTTTGATGTTAATATCCTTTTAAAGGATACAGAAGAAGCATTATTGTTAAAAAAAATTGCTGCTTTTCCTCCTCATCCCTCAATCACACCAGAGCTTATTTAGCCATGTAAATGTGAGGTTGTTTTCCCACAAGGGGTCACTATAGATTAGCTTCACTGCAGGTCTTCATCAAAAGAATTTATGTTCTCACATTTTAAGATACAAAGAAAACATCCAGATTCTCAAGGCAGTACTAAAAGCATCTATTGAAGTACATAACTTTGTAATGAAATGGATCCAGTGAAAGAAAACTGCAGTGGAGTAAAGCAACAACTAATTTTAGCAGTTGCATAAAAAACCCCAAACCAACCAACAAACAAACAAAAACAACAAAAACAAACAAAAAACCAAAACAAGAAACTGGAAAATAGTTTCCTATTCCTTTTGCTTACCACAAAAATATCTTGGAAAATTCCAAGGACATTTTCTTCATTTCACCTGTGTTTAGTGATTAGTCTCATGCTGTGTACATGCCACATGAGGAATTCTCTCTCTCCCCCAAGCACCAGATTGTAGAACCAAGAAACTTTGTATGTTAAAGATATCATTTCAGCTCTGATTTTAAAAAGACTCTGTGCTCATGGGGTCCCATGAGAGCCAAAAGTAGGGTCCTTGTGAATAGAAGAGCTTGTCCTTGCCCTTCCATTATTAAGACTGAGATAGTTTCAATGGGTTCCTGAGTGTGCTGCCTGTTCCTTCTATTCATGTTCTTTCTGTTCAATTGACTCAAACAGCAAACATGAAGAAGTCTTTGTAACTTTAATACAGTATTTTGTGACTGAGCATTTGTCCTCACCTGCTTTGCACTGTGGTGTCTGGATTAGAAACCACCACAGAAGAAAACTTAAGCTCCTAAATCCTCTATTCAACATGCTCTGAAGTTTAATTAATTGCTTTCACTGAAGTGAAATTCATTGTTGTGCATCTGTATTGAAAATAAAAGCACAGTGGGATCTTGGTCTGACTGTTTTAGGAATCTGCCTGTTAAATATATTTAGCTTGCCCCAATAGTGTTGTCCATGCACTGTGGGCCTCTGATTAGATGCTAAGATTGGGTGCAGCAGTAAAATCCATCCTCTGTAAGAGACAGACAGACAGACAGACACTTCCCCAGCCATGTCCTTCTCCTCTCCTGTCACCTGCCTCTAGGGAGCTGCACACAGTTAAGGATGGATTACAGGATTACAGTGCCATTTAGTGGCTTTCATCAACATTGCTTCTGCAGACCAGAATGACTGAAAAGCAAAAAGTATCTCATTGTTATGTTATAAACAATGGCAGCAACATAGCAGCATGTTAAAGAAAGGAAATGATGCTATTCAGGCTAATAGCCTGCTATTCAGGCTATTTTTCACAACAGACCCACCCTGACAATACATCTGATGTCATTGGGTGAAGGTAGAGATCTCACTTGGTATTTTAAAGGAAGACACAGATTCTTAAACCAAACTGGTGTTTGCAGCCCAATCTAGGCATAGTGTATAAGAGCATTATGGAAAAAACCCATGTTATCTCTAGAAATGTAGAAGAAAATTTGTAATTAAATTTAATATCACTAATATTAAGCCTGGGAGTTTTGAACTTTCTGTGCTTTCTGACACTGACCCCCAGGAGAACACTGCTTTTGACTTGAGGCCTTGGAGAAGGCTTCCAAATTTGAGTGATGGAGTTAAAATCATTGGTGCGTAGTTAGAATGGAAGTGTGTGATTTCACATGGTGAAGGGTTTGAAAGTTGGGGTTTTTAGAATATAGTAATAGGTATGGGACAAGATGGATGTTCTTGGGCATTGTCTCTTTCTGTCTTCTTCTTCCTTCTTCATGGTTTCAGGCAGTAGTTTTTGGTTGGACAGTTAGTGCTGCGCTGCGGGTCACAGGAGTTTGGTTATTGGGTCAAAAGTATAAATAATATAGGTGTTAGTTCTTTATTGGAGTGTTTGGCTTTAAAAGACCTTGTAACCAGCTGGATTCACCTCCATTTTGCTCACTTTCAGCTGGTAGCTGGAAGTGTTGCAGAACTCTCTGTACTTTAGATAAGGTTTAATAAACAACCAAGTCCAAATGAGAAATCCATCTCCTTCATGTTTTAATCCTGACTCTGACTGAAGGCAGAAGAAAATGACGACAAGCCACTAATTGGGTGGTGCACTTAACCCATTACACACTAATACAGTAAAGATTACAAGTCTTTTAAGTGGCTTTGCTGATTTTCTTGCATCATACAACCTTTTCTCAGCCAGACCTGTGAGTCACTGCCCTCCCTGATGACCACAGAGCAGCCAGGCCACCACCTTCAGAGCTCAGAGCAAACTCATCCCTCACCACACCTGCCTCTCTTAGCTGACAGCAAGTGTGTGCTGGGCTAAGATGTGGAGAAGTAGCCAAGCCACAGTCCTTTCAGCACTGCAGTGGCATCCTGCTTCCCCTGATTACAAAAAGGTTGTGGTGACATTTGGTGTTTTTATCTTTTTCTGGAACTGCAGTTGTAGCCACCTATCTCCTGACCTCGAGTCCTGTCCCCTTGCTTGTTAAAGAGCTCCTGTCTTGGCCCTGGGACATTTGACTTTCACTGTAAAATTGCAGCACTGTCAGAAAACTGAGAGCTCAAGCAACTCCACCAGAGCTGGAAAGTCAGAATGAATCATTGCAGCTGCAGAGCTGAGATAACAAAATCTCTACACCCGCAGATAAAGGTGCCTGTCAGATACTTCTCAGCCCCAGAGCCAGTGTTGGATGGGCTCCTTTGCATGCCCCGATGGCTAAATGGCATGCAGGGAGGTGTCACACAGGAACAGGTAGTGAGGAGTGAAAATGAAAACACTTTTAGTCATGCTCTGAGAGAAACATTTTCATTTTTTCCTTTCATTGAAAGAAACACTGTACTTTCCTGGAGGCAGTTATCTGATTACCAGAAAGGAAAAGCAGGAGAAAAACAGACAGGGGAAAGGCATGTTCCTGATTGTGCATAAAATTTCAGGGCTACATTCCCTTAATTAAACACATCATCTGGAGAAGAGCTGCAGAAACTTTCCAGGTGACCCAATTGGAAGGAGGGTCACCATTAATAAATTCAACACTAACCAGCACAAAGCAAATCTGTTGTGCTGCAAGTGCCACTTCAGGAAGGGTTCAGAGTTAAGGTTGCTCATGTCACAGTTTTGTCACCAGTACAGTAACACAGGGCATCTTTCTTTGTCCCAGAAACAGTAAAGCAATCGGTTCATTTCCCTTCAAAAATGAATAATTTAGACCCTTTTGCAATATGCATCACTTGAGAATTGCCGGATGAGGAGCTGATGTGATAGAAAATGGACTCCCTCCATAGAAGAGGTAAATAAAGAGTCAGTGTGGTATTTGCTCTCACAGAACTGATGGAGTGAACAGGAAACACAGTGGCTTTAGCTAGAGCTGGTCCCCTCTTTGCCTCTTTGGGTAGGAGCTGACTTTTTTCAGTCCTAGTTTTTCTGTTGTCTGAAAATATCCAAGTGACTGAAGAAGAAAAAAAAAAAGGGAAAATTCTTGCTGGATGTAGTTCGGTCTTAAAAATACAACATTGTTTACTTCAGTGCCTCTTGGAGTGGAATTTATAATCAGATAGTTACATCCATATTTATTAAACGTTTGTATTTTCAGGAAAGGTTAAAAGGTACTTTCCTCACCACCACCAGAAGTGTTATTTCTCACTTGAACGCCACTTCATAAGTTCATTCTTCTCAGTCATCAAAATAAAAACAAAATCCAGACACCAAACTCAGAAGTGTTTTTCTGTGCTTTGACAACTGAGAGAGGGCATTTCCCACCCTCTGTGTGTCTTCTGGATGAGTCACTGTACTGTGATGAGCCATAACTTGCCTTTGGTTCCTTTTTGACAACTGCAAAGGCAGAGATGACCTTCTAATCTTCCATGATAGTATTTCTCCAGTTAAATGCTGCATTTGCTCCGTGAGTTAATGTTTTCACTGGTGGGTTGACCATCTGCCATTTGTTGTCCTCTTTCTGTTCTTCACAGAAACACATGCCCAGGGAAGGGATCTGGGAAGGAAGTTATCAGCAGGGTCATTGCTTTGATAGGAATAGGAGACTTTGTTACAGAAAAGAGCAGCCCCTGATATTCTGTCACTTCCGAGATGAAATAAAACCAGGCTGGAAGCCTGAGGGGTGAAAGCTGAACTGGTGTCACCACTCCACATTCATACCTGGGCAACCCGATCCCATGCCTCACCCTCCCCCACAGTAAATAATTTCTCCCTAGTATCCAATCTAAATCTGCTCTCTGTCAGTTTGAAGCCATTGCTCCTTGTCCAGTAATTCCAGGCTCTTCTTCTCTCCGTCTTTCTTGCAGGCTGCCTTCAGGTACTGGAAGGCTGCAATTAGGTCACCCCAAAGCCTTCTTTTTCCACTTTGCAAGGAAGGAGACTGGCTCCAGCTGGGGAGGTTTCCAAATGTGCCTCTTGTCTGTAGGTGTTATATGGCATTGACTTTCCAGATGACAATCTCCAAAGACTTATCTGCCATTTACACACAAAGCCCCCAGAATAAAATCCTTCTCTTTACCTCCAGTGCTTTGCTAAAACTGTGTGAGATCCCCTTTGGAATGAGAGAGCTGATGCCATTGGTGTTGGCATGCTGTTACACACATCTTGCTGCATAAGCAGTCTCCCTATTAGAAATACAATGAAACCACCCAAAGGCTTCCTGATGAAATAAAATCCTCTCACCTTCTGCACCATCTGGGCAAAGTCTCTGCTGTCTCTGTCGGGGAGCCCTGTGAGTGCTCGGGTGAGAGGTGCCAAGGAGGAGCCGTGGCCCACGATGAGGATGACACCTGACACACCAGGAAAAGCAAAGTGTTGGTAAGGGAGCTGCAGCACTGCCACGTTCCCCAGCAGCAGATGGGGATGAGGTGGCTTCGGGGCTGTTCATCTTTGCAGACCTTTTTGATAATGTGGCAGAGCATGTTGTGATGGGCAGAAAATATCTGGTGTGTTGAGCATGCCAGTTACTGAGAAGAAGGCATTTGTGAGTGTCTTAGGTTGCAAAGCAGGATGTGCCCAAAAGTCTGTATTCTATCAGCATCTGTTGCAACCAGGTGGGGCAGTGATCCCTATCTCTGTGGGAGGTATTCTCTGCTTATGGGCCATCTGTTAAGGACCAGGTGAGGCAGTGTTCTTGGTCTTTTCCACAACCCCTCCTTCCTCCAGGGAACTATCTCCTGTCAGTGGGCCATTGAGTCCCAGTGCATGACTGATAAAATGACATCATCCCATTGGGAGATGCTCCAGCCAGGGGGAGGAGCCAAGCATTTCCTACCTAGATAAAAATGGAGATTTGGAACATCAGAACAGCCTTTGTCCACTGGATCCCACAGGAAAATCGGACCTTTTCACATCATCACTGGACCTTTGGAGGAAATCTGCATCCTTCTGCAGGAGCACTGCTTCAACTGAAGCATCTGTCACTGCAGGAGGACTGCAGCCACCATTGAATGGGAGTGCTACCAACACCCTGACTGACAGGGTGTCAGGTTGTATCCTGACTCTCTCAGTGTTTTGGGTTTGCTCTTTGTAATACTGTATTTCTATTCTAATTTTCCTAGTAAATAACCGTTATTCCTATTCCCATATCTTTGCCTGAGAGCCCCTTAATTCAAAATTATAATAATTTGGAGGGTGGGGGTTTACATTCTCCATTTCAAAAAAAAGAGTCTTCTGCCTTTCTTAGCAGACACCTGTCTTTCAAACCAAGACACTGAGGGAAACAGAAACAAGATTTCCAGGAAAGTGTATTATCTTTTGCTGAGCTACATCCCGATGTAGAAAGACAAAGAAAATCATATACTCTAGCAATTTAGTACTCTACTGGCTTAGTTTTATTTTACTTTTTTCATTTCTATCCCATAAATTGCATGTATGTTATTTCAGTGTAGGACAAGCACTGAGTCTACCTTAAGCTCTGTGCAGTGCCAACAGCTCACATTAAATGTGCGTCTGTTGGTAAATCTCTGCCAGTTCCTGTTACTGCAAGTGTCTGACAGAATATTCAAAGACCTGAAAGCTCTACCTTTGCTGGGGCAGGCACTGATGATCTGTTTTATAACCGCAGAGCTTCTGCTGACATAGTCTTCATAACTTTCTGATGGCACCAGAGAAGAGAGTGGGAAGTTACCCCTGACAATAAAATCACAAATATATGTAAATCTAGATGAATACATTCTTAGAAGCATTGAATGACTACACCAGAGAAAAGGCACTTGGTTAGAAGGTTTATCTGCTGACTTGGCTGACACACTGCTTGTCTGAAGCATTAGCTTCTCTGGGAGTAATTTCCATTAAATCTCATGGCTAAATCTCATAGCTCGTAAAACACCAGATGCAGGGAAAAGCAGGATTCAATAAAACTTATAGTTTACAGTGGAGATTATTTAAAGTAGGATTTATGCCTAAGAAAAGCTTTGAGCAATTCTGCCAGCAAGGACCACAGCCCAGACATGAGCTGCAGAGCTGCCTGGGTCTTCCAATGCTGACTGAGTCCAAACAAAGGAGAGACATTAATGATGCTTGCAAAATTTGCAATGCTTGGGAGATTTGGTACCACAGCATTAATCTCCTCAATAAACCAAGTAAATAAAAATCTACAATCAATGAGGTTTATCTGCATTGCTGGTCAGATGGGTAGTAAAGAGTTTCACTGCTAGAGTTTTAAAAAAAAAGGTGTTTCCAGGGACCATAATTACAAAAGTAACACTCCAAAGTATCTGAACACTTCTGCTGAGACCAGGCATTCTTCTTTGTTTTATATACCAGGGCTTTAAAGGCACACAAAAAACCCTAAGAGCCAGAGCTTCACTCTGCTATGAATCCTCAGAGAACACCTCGGAGGTCTGGTGGGGCTTGGGTGATGGACAACATTTGCAGTGGTTGCATGTGGTAAAAACAGACCCTGCTGTCCAACCAGCTCAGTAATAGAGAGAACCTTGCCAGTGAATTTTGTTGTGCTGATGCTTAATATTATATCTGCTTTTTACTGATACACTTTGCTGGTGATTCTTCAAGTGATCTCAAACACTTACTCATAATACCTGGAACCCAAGGATTTCTTTTAACCCCGCATGTGATGGGAAGAAACTGGCATTCTATGTGCAAATTTATAGTTCATCCAGCCTGTTTTTGCCAGGACCTGAGTGAGCTGTGAGGGGCCTAAACACTGCAGTTAGCATTGCCTTAAAGATTCCTCTCTGAGCTTCCTACTACTGTGCATTTGCACAGTTTCTTTTGAGGCAAATGGTTTTGAACCAAAAAACCCCTAGAGAATACAGTCTGTTAGGGAGAACAGAGAGACCTGTGCTCCCAAAAAAGGAAGGATTTTGGAAACTTTTTGTGGTCTCAAAGAAAGTTACATCATTGCTGTAAGGAACGTATTAAGATATGAGATGTTTCCTTTCCCCCTTTTTTGAATAGGTGGGAAATCCCAGAAACAGCTGAGTAATTTTCTGGATCTGGCTGTGCACTGCAAACACTGAGCAGCCTGGTTTGAGAATTAGATGAGGAGCTAGACTGAATTGGAGGTTTATCATTTCCTGCCAGGCTGTGGTTTGCAAGTGCTCAGAAAAGGCATCAACCCTCACCCCACCAAGTTCTGAGGGCTCCAAAAAGTCCTTGCTGAGCACAGTATTAATTTTTGAGCAACTTAAAATGGTGCCAGAAACATTAATTAAAGTGGAATGCTCTTATCTTGCCTGTCCCCAAAACCTCCTGCTGCTGCCCTGCAGACCCTCAGCCAAGGGCTGACTGACCTTATATAACGTCACATTTCTTTGTCACGGAAAATCAGGTCATTCTTCACATTTCTAAAGTGTTTCCCACATGAACCAAAGGTAAAAGCAAAGCTCCTGGCACCTGACATTAATGCCCCTAATGCCAAGGCAACACCAGAGGAGGGCTGGTCCCATGCACAAGATGTTTGTGCCAATGCACCTATGCTGGTGACAGCATATCTTATTATTATATCCTATTTTGATCTGAATTTGATGAGAACCACCCCACCTTTGCAGTGTTTGTAATGATTCATGGCACATAAAAGGACAGAGAAAAACCCCACAGCTTTATCAGCCAGACACAGACACACCTGTAACTTGTATCTATGTTGTAAGATGCCTCCACCAGTTCTGCCATAGTCATGAAGCTGGGGATTGCTTTGCTTGCTTCCCACTTGGTCCATTCAAACAGTCCTGGTTCCACCCTGATTCTGACTTTTGGATTTAATTTAAGCCCTGCAAAAACAAGAAATAGATCTTAAGAGAAAGGTACACTCAAAATGCTACATTCAGGCTATACATTCTGCCTTGTTTGCTGTTGTACTTTCATTAATGAAAATGAATTACTTATTATCAACCAATTGATTAAAGGAAGCCACCATTATATTCTTGTTAAGCTAACATAAAGGGACTACAAGTTATTATCATCATTATCATAATCATAATATTTGAAGCTCTCTTGTGATGCTCTGCTAGAAGGAAAAAACTCAGTTTTGCAATGTTGGAATCTGAATTAACATCAGACAGGTAATGTTTTCAGCATTTTTATATAGCATTTTGCTCAGTGTTCCTCAGTGGGGCAGTAAGTTGTCGAAATTGTCCAGTATTAGAAATGGAAAATGTCAAAAGAAATATTATTTTTGCATATTCTCAAGAGAGGCTACTGAGTGGCAGTGAATGCATTGTGACGTAAACATGGTACTGAACTGTGAACTTGCTGAAAGGGACAGGAGATGAAAAAAGAAGAGAGGGAGAAGAAAGGAATGGAAAGATGTTCTGCAACATGAAGGATTAAAATAGTTTGGCTTGCAAAAGGAAGCATGGAAGCAGTCTTCCCTGATTCACATTCAGATCCTTCAGAGCTCTGGAAACATCTGATATTTGGGTCAAAATATTTTCTGGTAGAGTTGGCAGTGGTGATTTGATGAAGAGCTACTAATGTTGAATTCAAGCAGATATGAAACACCTCTGTTTCATATAACACTAGGTTCTATTTTAACTATCAAGGGCTAGTGTTTATGTGCTCATATCCCACAGAATGTACACACAACAGCAGGTTTGCTGCTGCCTGCAGTACCAGCAGTCAAAACCACCTTGCCTTCCCTGACTAAAGAAAACCACAAACAACCACAAAGTTGTACATCTTCCTAGTTGCTCATGTCAGAGGTTGGTGAAGCTGTTTCCAGTGTGGCAGAGGCACCTGGCAGGTTTTGCTGCCTTACCCTGCAGTACGTGCTGAGCTGTCTGCACACAGCACAGGGCAGGGGATGAGTACACGTGGCTGACTGTCACCTCCTGGTCCAGCAGAGCTTCCCCTGGATGGCAACAGCAAAGAGAAATTACTACAAAACACTTTCTGCAAAAAAACCAGCTCAGAGCTTAGCAGTTTCATCAACATGGAATACACTGACAGTTTCTTTCTATTCTTTTTTTTTTTGCACTATCTGCTAACTGAGCTCATTAGAAAGCTCATTCTGGTGGAAACATCAATTCTAAAATGAGTGTTGGAAAGATAATTGCAGAAGATTCACCCCAAATCTGCAAACAGCAGTTAGGCATTTGGCTGTTTCCATATATCTGAACTATCAGAGACAAGCATTTGCAGCAGACCAGCCAGTGCTGATCCACAGTCATGGATCTTGCTCAGGGAGCACAAACAACTTCATCTGGTGAGTGAATTGAGTCAGCCTAACCCATACCCATCCTCCAGCAGTGAGGTGATCACACTCTGCTGACCATGGAGCTGCTTTCTCTGGCCAGCCCCTTCACTCCTCACTGTCCACTCAGGGACAACTGCAGAAGACATTTGTCCCTTGCAGACAGGGCACAGGTAGTGTTCTGGCTTCTTCCTTTTGACTTTCTCTGCCAGGAACTGGCAGAGGGGGTGTCAAAGACAAGTAACCAGCTGTGTTCTCTATTTTACTGTTTAAGACGATCTTGCAGTGGTTGCCCACAGAGAATTGTGGCCACAGTGAGTGCTAGTAGGAAATTTTTCTGCTGCAAAGCCAGCATGAGCTTTGGCAGATGATGACAGCCTGCTTCCCAAACCCTTACATTTGCAGGGGGATAATATCCAGCTTACCTATAAGCCTTGACTGGAAAATACCACAGCAAGATAAAGGAGGATCATTTTCAAACTGCTTCATGCTGTCTTTCCGCCTCGGCAGGGAGGAGGGGAAGTTCAGATCTGCTCTGTAGTATTTCCCTGAAACAAGGCAGGACATTTTGCTGTGGCACAAGGGAGGCAGCAGCTGTGTTATGTTTGTTTTACAGACAGAGTCAGTGTCTCTCTGATGAAAAACAGCCAGTACTATTACCTAAAAGGGGTCATGTTTTAAGGTCACAACACTACGTTGGGAAATCATCTGTCCTAACAGAAGAGCCCCTCTTCTTTAAGCTCCTTTAAGAAGGAGCAAATGGGGAGGAGGTAGAACAGGAAATCAGGAGAATTTGGCTTTGTGGGA
The DNA here is from genome assembly GCF_052056855.1 of Sturnus vulgaris. Taxonomy (NCBI): domain Eukaryota; kingdom Metazoa; phylum Chordata; class Aves; order Passeriformes; family Sturnidae; genus Sturnus; species Sturnus vulgaris. The sequence goes on from NC_142244.1 coordinate 114,555,427, forward strand.
CTCAAAAGAAATAAAAATCAGTGCTCATCTATATTCTTTTATAGTTGCCAAAATGGCCAAAAAACCCATCTCCACTGAATCAAAATGAAACCAATGCATTGATTATGCAGCTACAAGGTACCACCCTCCTTATCTGGTGTGAATTCCATGCACTAAATATGGGGAATCTGCAGCACAGCGAGGCAGACTTTCAGCATAAAGCTCTCACTTGTGAACTCCCACCTTCTTCTTTCCCTCCTTCCTCCTGACACACATTTCCCTGTTTTGGGTCAGTTTTCTTCACTTTAAATTTTTTTTTTTTTTTTTTTTTTTTCTGAGAGAGAGGGGGGAAATTCAGATTTTAATTTAGGTCATTGCTGACATTTCATTTCTACCACAGATTCCCCAGGTCGGACTAGTAACATAGTGTGACTCTGATCAAGATGATCAAGAAACAATGATTCTGACTCAGGCACAGAAAGGTGGAGGGGTCTGACAACCACCACCTTGCATAATGAGTGGTGATGAGTGTGTTCCTGTGATTTGTTCATGTACCAGTGAGAGACATTTCCATCAGCAGCAGCAGAGCTTTGTTTACCTGCAGAATTTATTGAGCATAAACATGAAGAACTTCAGGACATTGTGACCTGGTTATGTGCAGGTTGAAGCAGTGCTGTGCCTGACTTGCACTATTATCACTCCTTTGTGCCAGTGTTGACATTTACACAAAGATTGAATCTCTCCTACCCATTACTGGGGTTAATTGGGTTTAATCCTGCTTTTTTAAGATCCTCCCATTACTCACCATCTGCAGTCAGGCACTGCTGAAGCCAAGATTTGCCAAAGACCTGATCCACTCTTTCCCCGTGGTGCACCACCAGCACCCCTCTCTGCAGGGCAGCGTTCTGGAAAAAGGGAGTTTCAGAAGCATGTTATCTATAACCTGCAGGAAAAGTCTGGATTCCTGGAGAAGAGACAGAATAATAATAATAGATGCCTGTCCTTAGGACAGTGATAAGCCTGACTGGTTCTCCACTAATGGCAAATGAAAGAGAATAATAAAATCATTACGTTTGGAAAAGACCTTTGGGGTTATTGAGTCCAACCTTTGACTGATCAGCAAGTTGTCAACTCAGCCACAGCCCCGAGTGCCACATCCAATTGTTTCTTGTACATTTCCAGGTCTGGTGACTCAACACCTCCCTGGAAAGTCTGTTCAATGCTTGACCATCCTTTCAGTGGAAAAATTCTTCCTGATATCCAGCCTGAATCTCCCCTGGTGTGGCTTAAGAACACTTCCTCTTGTCCTGTCAAAGGTGCATGGGCTGCAGGTTCTAATTCTGTGTTAGCACTAGTGAAAGACAATGCTGGTAAAGAGATCTTTTAATCTCACTGTGGGAAGGAATCATAACTTTAAATATCATATGGTTAATATAAACAAAACCCAGAAAATTAGCTGAATCTGACTGGTAATGCCCTTTTCTACACCAGGACTAACACCAAGCTTCTCCTTCTTTTCCTAGTGAAAATGCCACATCTACGTTTTCATAACTGTGTGACCAAATCAACAGTGAACCCAGATCTCCTACAATGCCACTTTTGTTACTTAGACTGCATGGAATTATAAATAAGTTTGAAGTTGTTTGGGGTTGGTATTCAATGCACATTAAATACAGATGACAAGAAGATCAAGGAGAAACAGGTCAAAGGTTTTAAAACTAAAACAGAATTACTGCTGCAGCACTGAGGTAAGTGCTCTGCATCTTCAGCAACAGAGAACTCTTAAGAAGTGGTTTGAGGTTGATATTCATGCATTCTATCAAATACTTGCACTTCTGCCATGAAATACCCATTAACTGCCACAAGATCAGAGTATAAACCCGAAGTTTTGTGCTCTTCCTCTTCTCCTTGAGAAGAACTCAGAGGCCAGGGAAACTCTAGACTAAGAGATGTGCCCATCTGCAAAACACATTTCTGAGGCCAAGCCTTGGCTCTGGCACAGATCTGACCTGGATAAGAGAGGCCAAGAGCCAGAGGAAGGACGTGTGACTTGTTCAGAAAGTTCTTTCAGGGTATCCTGGAGGCCCCAGGATGGAAGTTCCCTCAAGGTGCCTCAGTTCCTCTGATGTTAGCACAAACCAGCCCACAGTTATTGCCCAGCACAGCAGGAGGAGAGGCTGTGGGGCCAGCAAGCTAAAGGGGTTTCTGAGACATGTCTGTGCTGAAAATGCATTTTGACATCTTTGACAGAGCCAAAAAAGCAATGCAGGTGCAAATGTGCTGTAGGAAAAAAAATCAGAGTCCTCATTTGTTTTGCTCTTCCTACCAAAAGACTAGTGGACATGGGAAAAATTGATACCTGTTGATTTTGAACCTGGGTGACAAATGTGATCCTACCAGTGCTGTTAACCACTCCAGCTAGCTGTTCTGTTCAGCTACCTGAACTAGCTACATATCTAAAAATAAAGAAGAAAATGGAACATTTAAAAGTGATCTGGGGCTATGATGGAAGCCTCCAAGGCAACATCCATGGAATCTGGAAATAAGAGCAGTCATGAAAAGTGACCCTAATTCAGATTTAGTTACTCTGCCTCAAGCCACGTGGAAGTCAGGGGAGGTTATGCCTTTGTTTTACCTGCCTCCATACCCACTGAAGCTGTGCTCAGAGAAACCTGAGCAAAGAACTCATGTGTTGTGCTATTATGACAGGAACAGGGAAATATTTAAAGACAAGTGTGATATACATCATATACATTACAAAAAAACCTATGAGATATTATAAAATACACAGTTTGAGTGTTGTATTTATATATAAATGTACAATATAATAAATAAAACAGTGTGTACACATACAACAAGGTATGAGGGAGGAAAAGGAAGATACTACTAAATTTACTAAATGCCATTAATTAATAGCATAGCTGCCAAAGCACGTGGCAAAGATAAGAAATGGAAAAACCAATTACCTGAAGAGAAACAACATTGGTTACACTCCTTGATCCACTGAGATTATGGGCTTCCCCATTTAGCTTTATATTGGGATCTTTTTCAGTCTTGTTAAAGGATCTTGAAGCTGTGTCAAAGACATATTCCCTGTAGAAAAAGCAAAGACATATTCCTTGTAGAAAAAACAGAAGCAACACACACACACAACATACAGGTACTGAACTAGAAGAGACTTTTGAGTCATGATGTTGTTTGCAGGAACAGAAAGTCAGGATTCATGTTCCATTCAATACTTTTTGCACACTTGCAATCTACCTCATCACTTTGCTGTTCATTTAGAATACGGCCCATAAAAATGAGGTTAAAACATTAGGAACTGATGGTGTATGTTGGGTGTAGCCCTGCTAAAGTGGAAGCTTCCAGCAGGAAATACTACCTGGTGGCCTCCTCCCTCTCTCTGAGACATCAAGAAGGACACCAAAATTTCCCATCTTAGAAAAGTCAGCTCTAATCTACAAGTAGCATCAGCTGTGCTGCAGGATGTCTGCTGCAGAGTGAAGTGCAGGAAGCCAGACAGGTGCCTTCTGATGCAGGGCACATCAACAAGATAAGGGTGGTGCCAAGGTGGTGGAGGTTTCTGTGTGGTTTCATTTCAAGCTAACTCTAAAAGCCTTTGAAATGAGCAAAATAAGAAGAGAGCAGAGAGCCAGTCTGAAGGCTGAGCCTGCCCTGACAGAATGTGCTCTTTCAAAATTCATTAGGGCGTTCAGGTTCTTAAAGAGTGAACAGGGGTCATCCCTCGAGCAGCTGAACTTATGAACTCTGGCTGTCTGCAGGTGTGTGTCCTGTCTCTTTTCTTTCAGGAGACGCCCCAGCATCCCACCCAGACCCTCGGGATTCCCCCTCTGCCCAGGGAGGATCTGCCACGGCTCCTGGGCAGGAAGGAGATTTCACAGGCATGGAATCCCAGGTTACCTGTGCCTGACCCAGGTGTCTGCCTCGTGGGCTCTCTCGGTGTAGTTTTCGGGGAGGAAGCCCCTGCAGCCGGTGCGGTGCGAGGTGCCGACCACCCAGCCCTCGCTCACATCACTCTGCTGCCTCGGGTCCACGTAGATCAGGTCCCCAGCGTTGATCATGAGCTCGTCAATGTTCTGGGGCTTGTACTGGAACAGAGCCCTGAGCCTCTGCAGGGACACACAGCGGGGTCAGGATGCTCCCCGTGCTGCAGCTGCTCAGGGGATGGCTGCTCACCTACCCGGACACAGAACCAGCTCTGCTTTCCACTCTGCAGCCTCCTCTTCAGTGGCACTTGGGCAGAGGAAAAGGAAGACACTACCACACTTAGAGTATGTGTAAAAAGAGCTATAGTAGGACCCACAGCTGGTCTGTGGGTTAGAGAGGGTTAATGAAGGAGGTTTGTTTTGAAAAGTATTCTCTGACCAAAGTTGTTTGCATAGAGACCAAGAAGAGAAGAGGAGAGAAGATAACCAGGAAAAAAATCCCTGCAGCTCTGGAAAGTATTTTTAGAAAGGTCCTGAGAAGAATAGAGGTGGAGAACTTTCCACCAATGACCTTTATGTTGACTAATTGTAACCAATGAGGAAAGTGTAATCTGTGTAAAGGGTATAAAAGACAGTGCACTGTTGTAATAAACGGGTATTAGCCTTCTGAAATGTAGTGTGCCTTTTGTACGTTGTGCCTGCCTCTACAGTGACAAACAGGCACTTGGTTTTCACAAAAATACTCTTTTCTCCCTATAACTGGTACTGACTTACTTGAAAGCAAACATAGACCTGACCTATTTTTGTGATTGCTTGCAGCTCTCCTGAGCGTGACCAAAATCCAGTACGAGACTTATGACAAAGGGATTTACTGATCTGACAAAAAGCTGTTGAACATTCCATAATTTAAATTTGGAAATGAGAACTGAAATAATGTCAACTGGTTTCAACTAAGAGTCTGCTAAGCAGAAAATCATCAGTGAGAACTGACCCCTGCTCACTGCTGCAGTTTTCATCATGGCTGGAACAATCAAGAAAACTAATTTTGCTGAAGGAAATTTTGCTGCAAAACTGGAAACTGACAAATCCTAGAAAATATTAAAGGATCATGATTTCCTGTATCTTATTTTCTCATGTCATGGTGAGATTGAGTTTTTTTCTGCTGGGGTTTGGAATAGATTTTGAGACACGCAGGTCAAGCAACCTACCAAAATAAAGGTGTTATCCTACTGATTCAGGAATGCAGTTTTTCAGCCCAAAATGGCACTGGAAACAACCATGCTCTTTGAAGTCCTGTGCTGAGCTGGCAGAGATTTTCTTAAGGATGGAAGAGGCAAGATGACTGTAGCAAAGAAAATTAAAGGCTCAGGAAAAGAAAGAGATCTGGTTCCAGTACCTGGTAATGCACAAAACGCATGTCCCGTGAATAGAGAGCAGCCACCCACTGGCAGGGCTCCTTTGGGTTAATGCACTTGGCCAGTTGTTCCAAAGTCTTCTGATGGTGAGGATAAAACCTGTGAGCCAAGGTAAGGTGGAACTGCTTCAAGGAGGGCTTCACGTGGCAGTCTAGGGATGAAACAATCACATCACAACGTAGAAACAAAGGTTGTTTAAAGCTCCTCTTGTTTTATCCTGCACAATCTGTGTGATGCAGGAAATATAGTAACTAGTGGTAGAGTAGATCTACTGAGTAATGGTTTTGAAGGGTGTCATGGTTTTAACCAGACCAAAATCATTCACAAATGTGGACTGGATTTGCTTCCTGGCTTCATCTGTGAGGAAAAGAAATGATCATGGTTTGATTTCTTCTCCCAACCTGAGATGTACTGAATTCATTTCTCCCAGACAAAGCTGTGGTGATGCTGTGCTCCTCCAGTCTCCACTGGTGATGCAGTTTCCCCTGGAAAAGGTATTAGCCCCTATTCCTGGGGATGCTGCCAGGCCATCAAGCTGGGCCACAGCACCATGAGGGTGGAGATCTGGGGAGTGTCATGTCTCTGCCCATCTTGGATATCCCGAGCAATCACCTGCCAAGTTGCACACAGCATCATTTCAGCTTCTAGGCAAAAGTGCAGTGTCTTCAAAGACTAAAACATACTCCTCTGGCTACTCTGCTTGCAAATTTGTAGGAGAAAACGCTGTTTTCTGGCAGGAAAACATCATCTAAGCTCCCCTGGAGATACAGGGAATGTTTGTGGCTATGCATTTGTGCTACAACCCACCCGTTTTCCCTCTGGTCCTACCTGCCAGGGCTGAAGCCTCTGATGAGAATGCCACAGCAAACTCTTTGAGGATGTTTGCCTGGCTGTCATCAATGAAGAAGCCAAGGTAGCTGGGGGATGCATGTAGTGTTAGGGAAATGGATGCTGGAAAGCTCTGGGAAAATCTGTCACCAATTCGCTTTAGGACGTCATACAACAATTCCACTTTCTGGTCTTCACACTGAAAGGAAACAGAAGAGGAGCAGGCTTTATCCATCAGCTCACAGCCAGTGCTGTAACCTCTGTCATATAACACTGCCAGAAAACTGTGGGGCTATAAACTTCCTGAGAAACACAAAATACCTAGGAATCTGCCTAAAATACCTAGGAATTTGCCTGAAATTCCTGGCATTAAACCCAGCAGTATTTGGCAGTTGGATCAGCACAATGTCCTGGTTCTCTAACAGGAGATGGAGCCTTCAACCCAAGTTTGTCTAGCCTGGATAGGAAAAAGCCAAAATATTTTACCATCTGTCAGGTGTGCAGTAATCAGTCTGAAATGAGACAAGGATCATGATTTCCCTCTTCAATTCTAAGTAGTAATTTGTGTTATTGTTATCCCACATCCTTTACTGAGATGTGCAAGGTGAGGGTTGCAATGCCTCTTCCACACAGGCTTTTAAACTTGATGCTTCCCAAGAGCATGGCATTCATTATTAATTAAAGATTTTTTTGTTCTGTATAATGTGTTTAATGGTCACAGAGCACCACTCAGTATTTTGCAACAAAATAATCTTATTTTCACTGTCTCTACTTTTTGGCATGGTTGCAATGACCCACCCTTATGGGGAAGCAAGCACTTAATGGTTTAACATAGCAGTATGATGAACAAAATAATTTTTATCCAGCTGCTCTAGCCAAAGCCTGTTTTAACACATCCCAGATGCAGCTGATGTTCATGTGTTGCACCATCAACATGCTAAAACTAGATTCCAGGAGGCTCCAGAGTTTTTTCAGACCAGTCCAGTGCTGGACTTCACAAAAGATTTCACAAAATCTTCAGCTTCAATAAAAAGAATAAAATCTGGGACATGCCACCATAGCAGTGACCTGCTGATGGGGCTCTCTAGGGAAGGCAGAGCTTTTCCTGAGATTTCCCCAGGTTTGTGCCAAAGCTGTCTGCATCCTGTGATAACACTGTCCCTGCTCCACTGCTGCCCTGCCTGGGAAGGTTTGCCATCATAAATGCAGGTAGCAATGGACACCTGACAGCAGCTGCACTGCACAGGGCTGCTCCAGATGGATCAGCAACCCCAAAACGTCCCACTCAGACATTAACTGACACTCAAACACTAAGCATCATTCAGACATTAATCATCACTTAGGCTCACAATCTGAAGTTCTTGAGTTTGATCCTCACACAGGGAACCACTGCATCTTCTTTTATCTTTTTTTTTTTTCTCTGCCAGAGTCGGGATTAAAAGCTCGAGATGGAATTTTGTGTTTGGAATCAGATGTTTATTAAGTCTTATCTATGTTACAGTGAGTGCCACAGCACTTCTAGATAACAAGCTAAAAATGGTGAAATGGTGATGTATCTCTCTTTTAAACATAAACTAACTAAAATTAAGAGCTAACACCTAAATTATTTTTATTTTTGACTCAATAACCAACTAACTGTGACCTGCAGTGAGGCATTTTCCATCCAATTAAACAAGATCCCACCTAGACCTGTGAAGAAGAGGGTGAAGAAGAAAGAAACCTCCATCCTAAAAACCTCCATCTTGCTTTCCACATATTACTATATTCTAAAACATCAAATTCCAAATTTTCCACTGTGTGATATTACACACTTTTATTCAAACTACACAACACTGGCTCTAGTTCTGTCACTCAATTTTGGAAGCCTTCTCCAAGGCCTCAGGTCAAAAGCAGTGTTTTCCTGGGGGTCAGTGCCTGACAGCACAGAATGTTCAGAACTCTCAGTTTCCAGGGTTCCAACAATCACTCAGACATGGAGCATCACTCAGACATTAATCATTACTCAGACATTAAGCATCACTCAAACATTGAGCATCACTCAAACATTAATCATCACTCAGATATTGAGCATCACTCAAGATTAAACATCACTCAGACATTAAGCATCACTCAGACATTGAGCAATGTGCCTGGACCTGGGTCATGCCATTTGATCACCAACAAGTTCAGGTGTCAGACAACAGCAGGTGGCCCAGTTTCCCCAAATATCACCCAGCTGAAACCCAAGCCTTGCACTCTCCTTGCCTCACCGGGAAGAAGTCGCAGAGGGTGATGTGTGGGAAAACCTCGTGGGCTCTGTTCTTGCCACACTGGCGCTTGCTCTCCTTCCAGAAGTCCTGCAGGCGGCTGTGCAGGCGGCCCGTGGGGCACAAATAAAGGGCATATTCCTGGGGGATTGGGTCATCCAGGGAGGGGTCATTGCAGTGGGAATGCAGCCTGAAATCAAGAGCATAACACCAAGAGTGAGTGTGTGCACCTCTTGTTTCCTGTGGTCCTGTGGCTGAAAGCCTCTACAGCAGAAATCAGAAAAAAGGCAATGCAATGTTATTGTTTTCTTTCAAATGAAAAGCTGAAGTAAAAGCTCATTTTACTCTCTGCAGCACTCTTTTTCTGCTCTTTTTTTTTCTTTTTTAGTACTTTGCATTTTATCATATGCCTTACTTCTATCAGAATCTGAAAATGTGAGAAAAAAAATATCTTTTTAGGTATTTTTAGGGTTTGGGTTTTTTTTTTCCCATTTTTCATGACTGGAAATAAAGGACTGGAAGAGGAAAAAGGCAATGGATGGAACATGTTGAAGAATGACAAAATTAAATCTAGCCGAAGATTAAAAAAACACGCAGAAAGAGCCTTTTTATTCAGCCCAAAGAAAAGCAAGCAAGACAAATGAGAAATGCACAAGGAAAGATCAGAAACTCATATGCCATGTGATGATATCATTCACCGTGTCTTTCACATGCTGTATGTTGCATTGGGAATGGTTGTTGGAAAGTATGGCAGCATCCCTGAAAAAAGTTATTTGGAAAGAACATGCCATGCTCAAATGCCTACTCTGGCTTCTCACAAAAGAAAAGAAAATAGAAGAAAATAGAAAAAAGCTACTGAACCAAGGGGAAAAAAAAGAATGAAAAAGCAAAACAAAACCCAAAAGAAAGTGCAAGGAAAGACTGTATTTAATGTGAAGGTGAATTAAAGCAACAACAACAAAAAAGTCAGTTATCAGCACATGAATGACATATAAATACTCTGTAGTCTTGATAGAGAGGACAAAACTTTGTGGCGTTCAAAACTGAGAAATTACTGTAATTGTAAAAATATCTCTCTCTGACCATCAGCCTTTCACCTTACTCTGTGCTAAGCCTTTCTATTCCCCTTCAGCTGTTGTTTCTGCACGTGTTTGTAAGTGCAGTCATGGGTTTACAAAAATTTTCCCTATTTCCTTGTTCCTTTCTCTCAGAAGGCTTAAAGCTGAGGAGGATTTTCTGACCAGACCAGCTGGTTCTGTGAACTGACTCATTGGTAAAAGTAGCTGCTTGTTTTTAATTTACCTGGACCTTCTACAAGTCACCTTGTGTACCAGAATAAGTGCAAATACAAATATTTCTCTCTCTGAGTGAAAAAAATGGAAAAAAAAATCTCAAATTCAGGTGGTTTTGTTTGTTTGTTTGTTTGTTTTTTAATGGCAGCTAACTTCAAATTCAGTGACAGGCTGAGCACATAAAGAAAGATTTTTAGGCAGGTTTAATGTGAAGGCACATCTTAGAAATTACAGGTACTTACCATTTTGCTGCATCTTCTGTTGTCTTTTGTCCAGTAGCAACTAAGGCTTTTTGCCTAGAAAAAGCACAAAATTGGTTCCTCAGAATACCAAAAAGAAAACTTTTATCAAGTAAAGGCATTTAGTGACTATGGTTGTCACGTCTATTTTCCAGCACAGGCAGGACCTTTAGCAAGAAGGTTTTTCCTAGCAAATGTTATTGTTCTTGAAGCCTTCCAGATAGCTTTTTTCTCACTGCAAGTCTTTAATTCCTTGAAGATTGGTAACCTGTCCTCCCCATAGGACGGGGATGCCTTCCTTTCTGTTCTGGAGGTGTTTCCTTGGCAGCCTTACTGACTATATGAATTTCCTTGGGGTTAGATAATCCATCCAAGCACTGTAAGAACTGGGTTTTCTTGGTTCATTAAAAAAGGTTCTGATTCAAGATGACAGGGCCACGCCCATACATTAAAACTAAGCAAAACATGCTTATATTGGGGTTTGAAATCTGGATTGAGGATCCCCCACAGCCAGCAGAGAGCAGATCTAAGCCAGCAGCTCAGTCCAAGATGAAGGACAAATCCTCTCATTTATCTCTGTTAATGCAACTTCCATTCTCTGAAGTAGGATTTGATTCACATTTCCTTTTCCCACTAGAGCTTTCCAAAAGCCAGCTATGTGTGTCACATGAGCAAATCTTTGTGCCTAAATACTGGGTGATGGCTGAAGGATTCCAGTGTTCAAGCAGCAGCTGCACTCATGAGCCCCATTTCCACCCCTGAAATGCACCTACAAACTTCTCAGAAGAAACATGAAGGGGAAGTAGAGACAGAGGGCACTGGAAAAAAAACCAAAACTACTGAATTTCTTGGCATCTGCTGATGTCTTTCCTTCTCTTTTGAGGCCACCATTTCTGGCCACTGGCTCCCGAGGGCATTGAGTTGTGTTGCCTCTTCTCATTTTTGTTCTTCATCCATCCCTGTGACACCTGAACACACATCAGCACTGAGCTGCAGGACTCAGGCTCATCCTTATGTTCCCTCCCAGTCCTCTCTCTTCTCTTCAGTGTAAAAACTACACTGGGGCTTGTTAATAACATTTATATGCAAACATTGCTGGCTCTTTAGTAGGGGTCAGCAGGGATGAGGACAGACACGAGCCTTTCTGTTAGGTTGTGGTTGTTTCCTTTAAAAGAGCCAAGCAGCTGTTAGTTGCTATAAAGTTGTTTATTGTAAAGGCACATCAGTCTGGAAAGGTAAAGAGTCACAAACGTTCAATCCATGCTAAAAGTTTTCAGCATAGAGTCCCAAATTGAAGTAAAGTCACAATCAGTAGAAGCTGCTCCTGTTGAAGCCCCGGGAGGGTTGATGTTGCTGCTGCAGCTCCTCTCTTCTTCAGGTGATGATGGTGGGGGTGAGGAGAGGAGAAAAGTGAGAGACAAGAGCTCTCTCCCCAATGCAGATTCTTATACACAAATTACCCAATAATCTAAAAACACAAACTTGAACCATTTCTTCTGAACCCATCAGAATTCTGATTTCTTAGCACGCCAGGTTACGTATAAACTACGCATATGGTCTGCCTTGTCCTGTATAAAAAATGTAAGCAATATTCTTACCACAGTTCTATTATGTCTAAAACTACGTTCTCGGAGCCTACACAGAAACTTGTTTTCAACACCAGTATCTCGGACTACGTTTTTCAACTTTCACTAGAACTTGAACTTTTACACTGGTATCTGAGACCTTTATTCTTTAAAGCACTTAAAACATATTCTTACTTACTTATTTGCTTTCTTATTCTAAAATTTCAACTTACACCTCTACTTTATGTATGAGTAACTTAATATACATCAATCCATTCAAAGGTTTTAATTCAATCCCTGCACTCTAATTTCTCTCTGAATTCTTCAGAGAGATCTCTGATTTGCAGACTTAACATCTTTCCACTCAAACTTTACCTTCTATGTCTCTTCTCCATAAAGTAAATCAACTCCTGTGGGCAGATCAATGGACAACCACAAGGTCTAAAGCCAGCCCATGTCCTCTGTGACTGAATACTGCACATTTCCTTTCTGTGCCTCTGCTGAGCCCTCCTTCTCCATCACACCAAACACAAATAACCGTATTTCTGTCCCTCTCCTCACAGCTTTTTCTGCTGTGCCCTGTGGAGGTGGCAGTGATGCCAGGGTTCATCACCATCATTGCACCTCCAAGGGAGTGTTTTACCACTCCTTGCCACTCTGCTCCTCCCTCCTGGGGACAAGCTCTGTGCAAACAGCTCTGAAGCTAAAACAGAGCCTGGCTTCAGCTTTTCTCTACCATGGGGCCTTCAAAATTAAATGTAAGAAGACAAGTGAAAGCTGAGGCCATGAGCTGCCATCCTGCTCAGTCCCATCTCCTTCATGTCTTGTGCTTCTCTCCACACCTGTCCCCACCTTTTGTCTCATCATGTGTTGGCTGTAGGATGATTTCCAGCAAGGTTTATGGAGCCCTTAGCACTAGGGGTGCATTAGGCTGTGACTAATCCTACACTTCCAAGATGAGAAGTGAAAATTGAAAAATAATGCAAAGAGCAAGTTCTGCATGTACCAATTTCTCTCAGATAGAAGAATAAACCACTGAGAGTCTGTAATGAAAGTAGATTAAAAATAAATCTACATTGAGAATAAGCAAGCTCTTCCCTAAAACAGAAACTGCTGGCACAGTTTCTTGTGGAAACTTTTTGATCTTAGGCTAGAATTGACCCTCACATATTTGAGTTTCATTCATTGGGGAAATGCTGCTTTTGGCCTGTTGGTTCTGCATGATGAAAAATTTTGTAATACTTCCACCCCACCTCATATTTCTCAGACCAGGACATCTGAAAAGAAACTTTTCACTACTTTCATTCATGGTTTAATTGAGGGACAACAGAGACAGCTAAAAGGCTTTTTAGAAACACAATTAAAATTTTGGTCTTAAGGTCAATAATAGGAAATATTTTTTTAAATTGCTTTTTGATATTTTGTTATCTTGCATCAATTTGTGCAGTATTTCTGCTGCTGCTTCTTGATTTTGAACTGGAAACACAAAGTCATCTTAGCAACAGCAGAAACTATTTTGAAGGGGATTTGAAAAGCATCACATAAAGCAGAAAAAAAATTCAGAAAGTAGCCATTACTTTGGGCTGACCAAAGGTAGAGTATTAATACAGAAATGATGAGCCATGTTTTCAGCACACTGCTAAAATCTCACTGTAAATCACTGAGAAAAAAAGACTCAGTGTCTTTGTGAGCTGTGCCCATCGTGTCTGATTGCTACCACAGCTGTTCCCAAAAAACAATACAGCACCTAAAAATGGAACCTCTTCCACTCACTTAATTTTCAATCAAAAGGTGGAGAGATGTTGCTCTTCTTTCTAAAATATTTTTGTGAGGGGTTATTTGATATTTAAATAATAAAAATTTTTTTAACAGTTTGAACCAAAATGTCCCTACTTGCCATCCAGAAATTGGAAAATCCTCCCCAAAACTTGCCTGTCCAACAGGAGAGATGTTTGGAGGAGGAGTGACTGGCACTTTTCTTTTGCATTAACTTGTTTACCTGCCATCAGTTACTTTCTCATCCATTGGAGTTGCCAAGAATAGTGCCTCATTCTTTCCTATGATGTTTTCTAGGCAGGACATGATTTTTGGAACAAAACCCTGATTCAAGACAGGAAGAAAAATTGACAGACTTAAGTGGCATCTTAAGGAAAAAAAAAACAGTTTCCAGTGACACTATCCAGCAGGAGATTTTTGCCAGGCCTGAAAAAACTTTGGTTAGAAATTACATCCATGTTTAATTCCCTTATAATTAGAGTAATAAGCAGAAAAAATTGAAAGAGGTTGTATCCCAAGAGCAAACTATGGTCAACTTCTCAACTCATTGAGAGCCTCTCAAAACTCAGGATGTGGAAGGGTGTGCATCTTTAGATTTACACAGTATTTTAAAATCCTGGATATTGAGCAGGTTGCTTTTGCTATGTGGCAATACACACTGCTCTGTATGAAATTCAGTGCAAGACAGGTCTGCTCCCTGCATGGGGACATCACCCCCGGGAGCAGCACAATCTCCTGACCAAGAGAACCTGCCTGTACGGGGATTTTATGGCAGACACCCGATATCCTAAATAAAATCTCCTAAATAAAATCTCCCAGTGCAAAGGCGGCTGAGCACGCTACTCACGCGATATGAGCCGGGAATCCTTTGGCCAGGAGAGGCTCGAGGAGGCCAGAGGTGCTCCTGCCCCGCTGCTTGTTGGACACCTTTGCATACAGCTGTGCCTCTGCCACTGCCATCCCTGCGTGTGCCCCCTCTCTGTGCTGGCACAAACCAGCAGGAGCCTGTGAAGGAGGGAGGGAGCCAGAAAATGAAACAGAGAGAGAGAAAGAGGTGGATAAAATAAAATAAAATAAAAAAAAAAAAAACAAAAAACAAACCAAAACCTCACACCCCTTGTGATCTTTTCTGACAAAAGCTGACATCCTGTTTTCACAGAATCTGCGCCTCTGAATTTTTGTCGTAGGGTGGCTGAAAAAGCAAAACTTTTCCTCTCAGCCCTGGCAGAACAAGATGAGGAGCCCAAAGGTTTCCACCACAGTCAGAGTGGGCTTGCTGAAGGGGCTCAGGTGGAATCTTTTAGCTTTTCACTTTAAATTGTCTCCTGAAAGCCAGGAAATCCACCTGAGCTGTGTTAGATCCCAGAAGCCTGGGGTTTTTGAGCTTTCTGTGCTTTCTGGTACTGCCCCCCTGGAGAACAATGCTTTTGACTTGAGGCCTTGGAGAAGGCTTCCAAATTTGAGTGATGGAGTTAAAATCACTGGTGTGTAGTTAAATAGAAGTGTGTGATTTCACATGATGATGGGTTTTGAATTTGAGGTTTTTATAATATAGTAATAGGTATAGGACAAGATGGAGGATTTGGGGTGTTGTTTCCTTTTCGGTGTTCTTCTTTTTCTTCGTGATTTCAGGTAGTAGTTTTTGGTTGGACAGTCGGTGCTGCACTGAGGGTCATGGGAACTTATTTGTTGGGTTAAAATTATAAATAATATAGGTGTTAATGCTCTATTGGACTGTTTAGCTTTAAGAGACCTTGCAGCAGCTGGATTCATCTCCATTTTGCTTGCTTCTAGCTGGTAGCTAGAAGTGTTGCAGAACTTTCTGTACTTTAGATAAGATTTAATAAACAACCAAGCTTGAACACGAGAAAATCCATTTCCTTCATGTTTTTAATCCTGGCTCTGAATGAAGACACAAAAAACTTTAGACAAGACACTAATTAAGTGGTGCAAACACCACCCCATTACAGAGCTGCAATTGCACCGGGGGGAACAAGTGAGGCTGCCCTGCAACATGCAGGAAGTCAGTCTGCAGGTCAGACCTTTCCTTTTGGGCTCAGTTTTCAAGTCCTCCTGCCCATATCATATGTGGCTCCTGCTTTGGTCTTCTCAACCAAAGGCAATGAGCAGCCAAACTGTAGAAGATGAAACCCAATGTCCCATCTAGAATCACACCCTGAGGCTGAGCTTGGAGCAGCTCAGGGTGGAAGCAGGGAGGAGAATTTGTCCTTTCCAGTGGTGCCAGTCCCACTGTGGGAGCCTTTGCAGAGCTGCCCTGGCTGGTCCCCAACCTTTCCAGCACAGCCAGGGTGGGTGAAGTGGTTGGAGACAGATTTTTCTGTCCTCATTGCAGGTATCAGTGTTTCCCCTGGAGGACAGGGCACCTCACCCTGTGGACTGAAAGGATCACCTGAGCTGCTGATCACCTGAAATGAACCCTCATCTTTTCCCTACATTGGCTGAAGTTCCCCTTGGGATTCCTGGCCACCTTGAGATGGTTCTCCAGCCATTTAGAGAATCATCAGAACTGTCTGAAGCCTGGTGGGGAAAGTGTCCCCATTTCCAGGGAAGGCTGCTGAAAAGAGTGGCACAGGAAATGATGAGGGATTCTTGATGTTGTGGCTTAAGTTAACAGGATCATGATGTGATGTCCTCTCCTTTGGAAGTGCCAGTCTCCATCATGCACAGAAGTGGGACTGAAGAGCTTTTCTCATCTCAGCCATGTTCCAGGGACGTGGGTTTTATCCTGGAAAACTTCCATTTCCTCCCTGGCCTCTCAGGAGCCTTGTTTCACTTATATTCCTGTGGCTTTTTGTGTCATCCTTCCTTCTCCTTCTTCCTTCCACCTTTCCCTCTGTCAGGAATCTCTTTCTAAGTGAAAACAACCCAGCCAAATTCTTACTATTCTTGAGCATTCCTTGCAGATGAACGTAGGTTTTCATTTTTAAAATCCCAGAATACAATTGAGTTGGTCCTTCAGCAACATGAGACACTGCATTTTCAAAAACCCTGTGCAGGCACATGACAAAGGCTAAACCAAGCCAAGGAGGAGCAAGGTGAGTCCTGAGCTGTGTGTGCTGAAGAGATGAAGCCCTGGGGCTGCTGCTCTCTGCCACCCACAGCTCTTGGTGTTGAGGGTTTTGCCAGAGGATGAGCAAGCACGTGAGAAGACAGGTTGAGAGGACAGTACAGAAGGCAATCTCACCTCATGAATTACAGCTGTGCTGATTACTGAGGAGTGGAAACATCTGTGCCTGCCCAGTGAGGATGGGGGTTAAAAGAGTGGGACAGTTAAGTTGTACTTGTGCTTGGAGTTAGAGCTTGAGATGGAGAGTGTGCTGCAGTTTGGGATGGAGCTTGCTGGCTGTGCTGTGAGGAGGTCAGGGACATGCTGTATGCAAGGGACAGATAAGGGAAGAAGATGTGTGAGGGACAGTCAGGGTAAGGCAGCTGGGAAAAGGACAGGTTGGGGTTGAGTTATACAGTTATGCAGGGAGGAGAGAAGGAGTCAGGGCTGTGTGGAGCTGCCTATGAGGGAAGGAGTCAGAGTTAATGTAAAGAAGTACACTGAAAGAAGACATGAAAAGTTTTTAATAAAGGATTGGTGATGATGCCAGTCCAGCCTGTCTCAACATAACTACTACACCAGCACTCATGTGGCATTCCTGGGGCTCCTTTGCTAAGGGGTTACAGGGAGTTTTGCAAATCCCACCACGTTGCCTGGTGTTCTTAGGCTAATTAAACAGCGTGCTGAATTTTTATCTCCCCCTTTCCGTAGCCATGCCATCCAGGCACACCTGATACCCCTCTCCAGGTTGGGTTACACGGGCTGTGCCTGCAATGCCACGGTCAGCTGGAAACCCTCCCTGAGCAGAGGGGCTCAGCAAACTCCGAGCTTCCTTGGGGCTGCTTTTGATAATGAAGAAGGAAAACAGTTTTGCTTTTAATTATGACTTCTCAGGAAGAGGTGAGTGAAGCTTTGGGAGCATGTGATAGCCTCTGAATAAGCAAAATGTCAGTGTTTGGCTTGCGTGCAATTTAGTTCACAATGCTGTTTTGTTTCCTGATGGGCAAATTATGCACTAGATAGAAGGTTTGTTTTTTGGTTTTAGTATTTAACAATCATGCTGGCAGATTCTCTATTAAGTTTGATTTATGTTCATTGAAATGTAGGTGAAGTTTTACCAAATGAAAGAGCTTTAACTTTATCGCTGAAAGGTGAAAAAGTGCTCCAGGTTATATTCCATTATAGATATAATGTCATAGATAAAACATGTGTTCTTTGCCTAAAATGTGTCACTGTAAGCATTTTCTGGGACTGACTCTGCAAACATGCTGCTTTTACAGCTTACCAGCTCCACTGTTTTTAACAAACCTGGACTTATTTCATACCACTCTGAGTCTAAAAATCTGATTCCTTTTGCCACTGTGCAGAGCTAGAGTCAGAAATTAGTATTTCAAATCTATTTGCCCCAAATTCTAGTGTAGCTAACTTTAATTTTTTCCCTGTGTAGTAAGCCATCACAAGCTTACTGGAGTAAAATTCCCCTGACTGAGGATCCTGTCAGGTGCCGTGCAGCTGTCCTACACATTTCAGTCTTTCTCTTGTTTCCTATTGCAATTGTAGAGCAGGGGATGGGTTCACACCCCCAGTGTGAGTTATTAAAAGTAGCTCTGGTGCTTAGACCAATCTGAACAAATATTAACCTCACTAGTTTGCTGGTAAATTAACTGCAAGTGCTTCTCTCATGAAGATTAAGTATGTAACAATGTGTTATGTCCAGCTCTGAGGTTCTCAGCACAGGAAGGATGTGGACCTTGCTGGAGAGAGTGAGAGGAGCCAGGAAGATGCTCAGAGGGCTGGAGCACCTCTGCTATGAGGAAAGGCTGAGAGAGTTGGTGTTATTCATCCTGGAGAAGACCTCTTCTCTCTCCAGAGAGACCTTGTTGTGACCTTCCAGTGCCCAAAGGGTAAACAAGAAGGTTTAGATGAGATGTTAGGAAGAAATTCTTCACTGTGAGTGTGGTGAGGCCCTGGCACAGGGTGCCCAGAGCAGCTGTGGCTGCCCCTGGATCCCTGGCAGTGCCCAAGGCCAGGTTGGACACTGGGGCTGGAGCAGCCTGGGACAGTGGAAGGTGTCCCTGCCATGGCAGGGGTGGCACTGGATGATCTTTAAGGTCCCTTCCAACCCAAACCATTATGTGGCTCTATGACAACATTATAATGATTATTTTCTTTTTTTTTTTTTTTCTTCCTCTCCTATTGAGTCAGGTTCAAGAGACAAATCCCACTACTGGAAGTCTTGAAATCATCTCTGTTACAGAAGATGAACCACCAGTACCACAAATTCAGTTCACCTTCAAAAGATTTTTCTTCATACCACAAGCAAGAGTGGACCCGAGTGCAGATGGATCTGGTAGGGACAATCCACAGCCCTTTGACCTTTGCAATCCCAATGGCAACTGTGTGCCAAACTGGGCTTGCCCACCCAGAGCAATCAGTCTCACCAAGGAGGAAGAAACATGACCTTCCTCCCCCAGGTGTGAGGTTTGGCAGCTCAGTGATGTGATGACATCTTGTGTCCACTTGCACACTCAAGCATTTTTCACAGCCAGATTATTTACACAGAAGCAAATGTTTCCCCACACTTTTCAGATACATTTTTGAATGGTTTGTTTGAAATTTTGCCAACCTGGAGATTGGTCCATTAAAAAACCTGAATATTCAATGCAGCAGCCTTAGAGGATTAGCATGTCTGTTTGCTGCTTCCCATAGGTTTCAAAATAGCCATGGGCTCCAACAGAGGCAGGCTGAGCTTCCAGAGTGAAAATAGAGCAATTTAATTTTCTAGTCCATTAGCTGCTACAGATGTCTAAGGTTTTTGGCATGCCAGACACCAACTCCATTGCCAAAACCAGTTTTTCAGCTGCTGCTGAGAGTCTGAGGAAGCTGGGATTTACTGAAGAGTCTATAAATCCTTGGAGACACAATCAGTCAAGGATAAGGAGTATCTGCCAATCTCAATGATAAAGCCTGAAGAATGAGGCAGTGAAGATCTGTATTAAGTAAAATTGAAAACGAGGTTTTACCAGTTCCTGTGTGCACTTGTGACCCAGCTGTGTTTGCTATTTCCCCACAGTTTGCCCTTTGTATATCAGAATACATTTGAGACAAGTGGGTTGCTCACTATTTTCAGCAGAATCTCTTGTTGTCTTCCAGACTGGCAATACCACTAAGTAGAGGTCAGCTCTGGAGGTCAGTGGTTGGTAAACAGGTCCAGCTCATGAAATGTATTCTGCAATAACTACTAATGTTTATTTTAACTTTAGATTCATCTTTTTGTATTTGAAAACTCAAGACTCAGCCTTAAGCCATCACTTAGTTCTCTTCTTGCCTTTATAGCAAAACTTTGAAAAGATCACTTTTTCACAGTTTTTGAGACTAGTTAGAGGATTCTGCTTTTTTTGAAAATCTAGCTTTCAATATTTTTCAGTTAATCTTGCTTCCAGTGACTTTCCTCCTTCTTGTCTTGAACTTGTATTTATGAGCTGCACACAGGTTGGGTTACACAGACAGAACAGGTCTGGATTTCATTTTTACCCCAGGACTCAAGTTTTCAGCAGAGGTGCTCATAAGCATGAAAAGCTCCCAGTGTGGTATAGCCCATGAAAATGAAAATTTGGAGCTCACATTGATGATTGCACTGAGGACAGGCCAGGTGCTCTGCAGAGGCACAATTCAAACCCTCCTAAGGCAAATGCTCAAGGGATGTCTGAGAGCAGCAGCAGTCCCAAAGCATTTGGAGCCTTCTCATTCCCTGAGAGAGCAAATCCAAATCCCTTCAGGTGAGGTCAGCTCATAAAGTATATCCAGGGGTTATTGATGACATCTAGTTTAATGATAGATAAATCTTTTTGATTGCCAGCTCAGCTGATTTAACCTCACAGAAGTTTTTTCTCTGTTTGTTTTCCAGGAGATATCGAACCACCTTCAATGTGCCATGCTCTTGTCTCTCTAAAATACTTCCCATATGTCTGTGGTTTATTCCTTGCAGTAATCCTAGCAGTTGCCATTGGCCTGGGTGGTGAGTACCATTAGCTATTTATAAAGTTCTCACTTAACCATTTAAATGCTTAATTTTTCATGAGCCTTTTACTGAGAATGGAATTAAACTGCTACTGTGGCCTGTTTGTGGAAGTAAAAAATCTTGGTGATGTGATGACTTTAAATTTTATTTAAACCTAGGGATAAAATAGGTCTGGCACTCCTGAGAGGATTGGTGTAATACAACACTGGGGAACCTGCAGCTTCAGGACACCTTTCTCTAGTAAAATTTTGTCAGCTCCCCTCAAGCAATGAGCTGAGTTTAGAAACTGAGGGTAAAAAAAACCCTTGTGGGTAGCCCACACCGTATTTTTGTCTTGTAATTCTCTAAGTTTGCTTTCAAAGAATTAAAGACTTTTCCCCTATCAAAACCAACTTCTACAAAGGAAAAGAAAATGCAGAGTGAGTTTTATTGTGGCTGGGAAGTGTGACCTGCCCAGGTCCAGGGATCAAACATGTTGATGCGTCTCCACACCTGGAATAGGGATCAGCTTGTGGGAATTTGAGGCATCCCCTTGGGAATAGCAAGCACTGGATGTGTTTTCCAAGGGTCTCCCTAATTTCCTGCTCAGGGTCTGAGGCACCAAGCAGGATCTCACCCTGGAGTGAGACTGAAACGGTGCAGAGGGAGCTGGGAAGGAATCAGCACACACAGCAAGGCTGACTCCTCCTCCAAGTCATTAGTAATAAATGAGTTTTAGCAGCACCATGTAGCAACCTGCAGGTTGTATTTCAAAAGTTCCTGGAGTACAGGAGCTGGCTTTTCTTTAGCAAGACTGAAATCTGGACAGATGATGGAATGCTGAAGTGGTAAATTAAAATCCAAGTGTGTTTTTTTTCATTGCCCTGTGTTCTTTCATTCTTTTTAGTCCAGTACAACTGCATCGGGAAGTTTCGCTGTCGATCATCCTTTAAGTGTATCCAGAAATCAGCCAGGTGCAATGGTGTCTTCAACTGTAAAGAAGGGGAGGATGAGTACAGATGTGGTAATTTAATTTTGATTGTAAATCCCTCCTACCTCCTCCTGTAGAATTGGCAAGTTATTGAGGAATGCTTGTTGTAAAGAGTTTGGGTGAGACAAGAAAGACCAAGACCAATGGAATATCTAAACCATCACTTCAGAGGAACAATCTCTCTGAGGTACTGAGTTACAGTTTATGAAAAATCAAACTTCTTTTTAGATAAATGTAATGATTGCTGAATATTGTTACTGCCAGTTTTGATAATTTTCTCCATTAGAAGCCCAGATGCTTTTTGACTGCTCACATTTCCTCTGCCTGCAAGGTATAACACCACTGCCTCATGGTAAATACAGAGCTCTGTATTCACTGGCACATTGTTGTGCTGTGTCAGTTTTGAAGATTGCAAAAGCCTGGTACTATCTTATAGGATGTGGGAATGGGAGAAATCAGCCTTTTGTGCACTCAGTCCTGCAGAGTTTGCTGCTTCACATGTGAAATGTAGAACTTCTTTCTGGATTTCTCTCTGTGGTGGTTTTGGTAATCACAGGGGTGTTTTAAATGGTATATCCCTGTCCTGTGCTATGGAAGGTGACTGTGGTGCTCACAGCCACTGGAGGGAAAGGACTCCAATATTAATAAACAGAAAAACTGGGTTTTAGCTCAGTGCACTTGTAATCCTGGCTCCTGTGCCTATAGATAAGGAGGCAGCACAGCTTTCCATCTGTGCAAAGGAGGAATGACAAGAACCACGAGCTTTTGGCCCCAGCAGAATGTGTTCAGCTCTTGGAGAGTTTTCCCCAGGGAGGGTGAGGCCTCTGTGGAGCCAGTGGCAATATCTCAGCTTTTCCTGTCTTCCTCTGCAATTCCATAACACTGGAATTGTGGCACGTGTGGGAAAGCCCTGTCCAGCAGTGACCACGTGCATAGCCTCCCTTCTTGGGAACATCACACAGATGTGACCTTTCCGAGGTCCAGGACAGCTGGGCACAAGTGATGCACCTCTCTGACACAGGAGGTGCCCACCACTTTCCATCCCTCACCTTGGCCACGGGTTTCCTCAGGGTAAAGCATCTGCAGCTCCAGCTCACTGCAATCAGCAAGATTTGCTTACAGCTCACTGGAGGGCCAGGCAGCCTCCACCACCTGTATTAGAGCTGACATTCACATGAGCAAAGATTTTTTTTTTTTTTTTCCTCCAGCTGTCCTAGCTCAGAGTACCTTAGCTCCCTTCTTTAATGGGAGGGGAAAAATTTTGTCAAAGAATCCAAATGAAAAAGACAAGTAGTAAGGAGTTGGTGAGCCAGAAAACACAGACAGCACAGTGGTGCTGTTGTGTGCCTGATGTTGATCTTCACAGCTCACTGAGGCTTTTCTTGTCCTCAATCTCAAAGTCAGGCTGAGTGGGAAGAGGGCAGTGCTGCAAGTGTTCACCTTTGGGTCCTGGAGAACTGTCTGCTCTGATGACTGGAGGGCAGAGTATGGGAACACAACCTGCAAACACCTGGGCTTCTCAAGGTATGGGTACCAACTTCATTTGGCATTCTGAACAAACTCTGAGGCTTTCAGTCTTTCTAATGAAACCTTGTGTTAGTTTGTGCCTTAAAAATGACGTATCAATCCACCTTTGTGAGTGATATGATTGAGGAGATTTGAGATAATGTGGGAAATAGCTCCATACATGGCAAATACTTTTTATTACTGCTATAAATCCTGCATGACGCCTAAATATAAAGGCTTGGCTAAATCTTCCCTGTGTGATGTGGGTGTCCCAATCCTATTTGTCACTCTAGTAGCCTGTCAGAGAGGCACTAAAAAACACATGAGCATTTTCCACTTCTTTTACTTCCCCTGTAGGTAAATTGTATGCACAATTCATGTCATGACATCTGATAGGATTTAAGGTCCACCTCATAATCAGAGAAGAACATGGCAAGGCAGCTCTTGCTGGATTGATCCCATTCCTGAAGAAGTGTTTCTTTCAAAAACTTTCACAAAATTGAGAAAGATTTTAAGTTGCGACTTGGCATGATGATCTATTATTTCTTACCATGGCGTCATTCTGATTTCTGTTATAGTTTGCAGTATAAAACTTCTTTAAATAAATTCTCGTTGCCTCTAGGATAAAATACATCTCAACTTTTCACCAGAGAAGAAAAAATTAAGAATTATTCATCCTCCCTGCTGCCAAACATAATTCTAGAAAAAGGAGACAATAAGCTTCTTAGTGCCTCAGGAAATGTGCCAACCACTTACAATTAAAAGCTTCATTGTAATACTACAATTAAAATTTACTTTCTCTGCCAATTAAATGCATCTCAGCATATGGGGCTTCCACACATGATTATGTCAAAAATGCATGCATGTGGTAAGGAGCATAGGGGGAGGATAGAATTGCTTTTATCGAATGCCAGAATCTGATTATTGTGGTTTTCATTAGCAGAACTGGTGAATTATTTAAGCAGATTGCTGCAGTGCTGTCTGGGGAAGCTGTGTTTATGGTTTATTTGCAGTTTTGTGAGTTCAGGTTACCTGCCCGTGGCCGCAGTTGAAAAACAGTTCCAAAGACATTTCGTGTCCCTCAGCCACTGGTTCTCAGCTGATCAAGTGACATCCCTGCACAATGCCACCAACCTCAGGTATGCCTTCAGGAAGAGAGCAATCAGTAGAAGGGGAATGAGTGATAGTTTGGGATTGTTGCTGGTTTTTAGGCATGTAATACTTTGTAGGTGCTTGGTGGTGTTACATACACTAGACTGAGGCTCAGCACCAGTCTTGCTGGAATATGAACTAAGAGTCTGATCCAAGACCCATTAAAATCAGCAAAGGCTTTCAAATGAGCTGTTTGAAATGGCTGTTTGTCCCATGATGCCATTTTTACAAATGGGTAGGCACCAGGCACTTCTATTTTTCCATTATGAAGCAGTTTATTCCAGTTTGCAGATCCTTACACATTTCCCAGCGGGTTTATGAACCCTTTATGGTCCATTTATTCCTCCTGATGAATTTCTTAGTTACCTTTCAGTGAGAAGGGAGCAATGGGTCCAAGGAGACTTCAGACCTGCTGATGAGTTCCTGCTTGTGGAAGAGTGAATCCCTCTTCAGCAGGGCAGCCTCCTGATGGCCAAGCTCCCAAATTCAGGATTTCAGTTAAGGGCCCTGACTAGATTGGATGAGTTCATGCCCTTGTACCTCTTTCAATATATAAGTTCCTTATATCTATGTG
The DNA here is from genome assembly GCF_052056855.1 of Sturnus vulgaris. Taxonomy (NCBI): domain Eukaryota; kingdom Metazoa; phylum Chordata; class Aves; order Passeriformes; family Sturnidae; genus Sturnus; species Sturnus vulgaris. Next base: position 114,580,004 of record NC_142244.1, read on the forward strand.
CACAGGAAAATTATATAATATTGGAGAAACACAAAGTATTTGTGAATTGGGACTAATGCTGCACTGTCTTCTCATCTCAGGGAGGAATGCACTTCTGGCAATGTGATCATCTTGAAGTGTTTGGGTAAGAATCAGAAAAAGTGAAAATAAAGGCAGAAACTGTCCTTTATCCACTGCATGGCAAGAGTTGGGAGCAACTGTGTATTTAGGGCATATTATACTATCAGTTTATCACACCAAAAAAACCCCGTATTTTTTATATAACATTTGAAAGAATTTCAGAAAGTGAAAATAGGTTGGGAGGGCAGATTGGGAGCATCAGATAGCAGGAGCATTTCAGTGAGAATCCCAGCAGAAAGTCTATATTTTAGGTCTGTATGTAGAGTCCATGGACTCACGCTGTAGAGTCCATAGATTCACACTGTAATTCCAAGTTTTTGGCATCTTGGCAGGAAAAGGGAAATTCTGCTGTAATTGAATTTTCATCTCACGCCTCTCCATGCCACCTAGTTTTCAGACTGGGATTAAAAAAAAATCAAAATACAGCAGCAAAATCACCACGAGGGGAGAGGAAGTGCTTGAGCCAGGCTGTGTGGGACCCCGAGGATGAAGGAGGGCAGAGCAGGGGGGGATTTATGGGGAAGGGACAGACATGGACCCCACAGTCCCCAGACCTGCAGGGATGGGAGGGAGGAGGAGAAACCTCTGGGATGTGGCCATGGGGATGAGGTGGAGATGCTCCAGCTGGAGACACCTCCCACCCTCAGCAGGGCTGGGAGAAGAGAGGCTGGAAGTGACCCAAACCAGGGCTGTTTTTCCTCTCTGGACCATAACCTTTGCTTCCTGGCAGCCTGTGGGACTCGGGCCAGCTACGGGCCACGGATTGTGGGGGGCAACGCCTCATCACCCCGGCAGTGGCCCTGGCAGGTGAGCCTGCAGTTCCAGGGCCACCACCTGTGTGGGGGCTCGGTCATCACCCCCCTCTGGATCCTCACAGCCGCCCACTGTGTCTACGAGTGAGTGCCCAAACCCCCCTGCTCGGGGGATGCTCTGCTGGCTCTTAAAAACAACCTGCAGGATGCACTGCCTCACGAATTTAATTGTGGCTGGGAAGTGTGACCTGCCCAGGTCCTGGGATCAAACATGTTGATGTGTCTCCACACCTGGAATAGGGATCAGCCTGTGGGAAGTTGAGGCATCCCCTTGGGAATAGCAAGCACTGGATGTGTTTTCCAAGGGTTTCCCTAATTTCCTGCTCAGGGTCTGAGGCACCAAGCAGGATCTCACCCTGGAGTGAGACTGAAACGGTGCAGAGGGAGCTGGGAAGGAATCAGCACACACAGCAAGGCTGACTCCTCCTCCAAGTCATTAGTAATAAATGAGTTTTAGCAGCACCATGTAGCAACCTGCAGGTTGTATTTCAAAAGTTCCTGGAGTACAGGAGCTGGCTTTTCTTTAGTAAGAGTGAAAGAGTGATGCCTTAGGGTTTTAACTTTTATGTTTTTAATGTATTTGTAATCCTGTAATTCTTCAGTGTATAACTCTGAACTCCCTACAATGTTGGCTGCTGCTTTCCCATTTTGGTCAGACAACACAATTCCTCTCCAGGCTGGGAATCAAGGACACCTCACTGTCTTGAGCCCCAAGAAATCTAAACAAAAGTGAATTTTTGGGTAGCAATTTTGGGGTAAATAACATCACTACCTGAAGCTATAATTGGAAAATTAACCCCTAATGTGCAAATGGACCAAACATATAAAAATGAAAACCCATGATGTGTTGTACATTTTGGGTGTACCCCCTGGGGGGCTTCATCTGCCCCAAATGTACCTGAAGGCCCTTCAATAAATAGAACTGCTTTTTATTTCCTTAATTTTAATTTTGTCTGGCCTCTGTTTCGAGGTAGTCCCCAAAAGGCATCATAACATTTAAGCCATTCCTCTCTTTTTGCATGAGTCTTTATTGAAAAAACACTTCCCCAAGAAGTGGTCCAAACCCAGGGCCCCAGTTTCCAGATGTTCTGGCCACTCCCAGCTCCCTGGGAAAACACCTGAAAATAAGATTTAAGTGCTGTATTTTAGGTATCTCAACCTGCAATTTCTGTAAATTCCATGCACAAAATTTGTATTTGGTTTCTCTGATCCACTGGAGCTCCAAAATAAATTACAGGATTCTTTTCAAATTGACAGGGTCAGTCAATGATTATTAGTCACTATTACTGTGCTTTGTGCCCTTTGCCACTTACTCACTACTCCTTTTTATGCAATTGAAGAGGTCTTTGAGCTGTAAATAGATGCTAAATAGTTATTTGAACTCTTCTTCTTTCTGTAATTACAAGCATATTTATAATGAGCTGACTGGTTTGATGCTAATAGTGCAGGAGCACTTCTTGTCCTTACAAACCCCAGGCCACTTTCACCAAAGGCATTTAGACAGCTAAAATGGGATTTGTCTGTCCACTTTTTATGAACCTACAACACGGATGCCTTCTTCTGAGTAAGTTCTTGTAGGACGTTTTTACACCCAGTAGAGAGAAGAAATGGGACAGACAAACCCCACACCTAGTTTCTTTTAGAGCCCGGTGTTGCCATAAAAATAATTACTTAGGAATTCAGCATTTTAGAGCCTTTGTCCTTGACTTTTCCTTCCCCCTGCCCAGGTAGTTGTGGTGTGTTTGAAGGGGATAGGAGCTGGCAACACAACCCACATCCCTGGAGCCTTTTTCCCAGGGGAGTGAGGCCAAAAGGAGAGCTCATGTTGTGGAGGCTGAAGGATAATGCCAGCTCATGAACTGGAGCAGAAACACCTTCCAGAAGGGAATCTTCTCCTTGGAAATGCCTTGCTACAAGTGCTGCTGAGCTCTGTGCAGGTGTGCCAGGCTGTGGGGTCTCACAGGAGCACACACAGCTGGGCTGATGAGACACTCTCACATATTTGTAGTAAGATATGTATAATTGCACTGATGATGTACGAGTGACCCAGTGTCTTACTAAGATTAGTCACCTCTTTTACATTTTTAAAAATTAGATGCAAAACTAATTTTAACTAATATATAATATAAAAACATATCAAATTTATTTTTATATATAAAATATTATATAACTAATAGCTATAACTAACAATAGCCATTATTAATAGAGAGGTAAGCCAGTACAGCAGACTGGAGTTATTTGCCTGTAGAGCTTTAGGGGGCAATGAGAAAAACCTGAGTGTTTTCCTGGAGGTTTGACATCTCCTCTCCCTCTTTGTTCCAGCCTGTACTTGCCGAGCTCATGGAGTGTTCAGGTCGGTTTTGTGACTCAGCAGGACACCCAGGTTCACCCACATTCCGTGGAAAAAATAATTTACCACCGGAATTATAAACCCAAGACGATGGGGAATGACATAGCTCTGATGAAACTGGCAGCACCTCTTGCTCTCAATGGTGAATTATCTCTGTGAGCTTTCACTTGACTTTCTCACCTTCCCAGCTAAAACGCCCCTGTCCACACAACACCAGCAGAAACCCCCCAGCCTCAGTGTGAGCACCTCTGTACTCCATATCCAGGCATGGACAGCAACAACGTGCTGCAAAAATGTCCCAGTCCACTCTGGTATTGATTTACTGCCGGCATTTATTAATAGGCAAACATTAACTTTATTCTTTCTAAATGTTCTTCCTATCTAAAATAAACACCCTGCCTCATTCTGCTTGGAGGTCACAGAGATTTTTATCATGTCCTTTCTGTGAGTACTGGAGGATCCAGAAGTGTCCAAAGCTGAAAATCAAGCTTGAATTTCAAAGAGAAGAGATGGCAATTTGGATATAATGACGATTTAAATTAAAACTACTTTTATTTTCTTATAGGATGCTACCTGAAGTTGATACAATGAGTTGAAATAATATGTAGTAATATTGTATGAATTGAAATGCTCACCTGCCAATACCTCCTAATCACTGTGAGCTGATTGCAAAGGGGAGCTGGCACTCTCTGACACATCTAGACAGTTGTTTTCCAAATAAATTCTCTTGTAATGGTTTAAAACTTCCCTTTTAATGAAAATTAAGCTTGATTTTGTTCTGTTTTTTCTCTCAGCTACTGCTGAATTCTTCTGCTCATGAATAGCTTTGGGAAGCTGTGAGGAGCAGTAGTGGCTCTGCACCTGAGCACAACCCACTGTGTTCCATGCTGGGGCTCGATGCCTGGAGCTGGGATCACTGCACTGTGGAGAACAGAACCAATTGTATTTTTGTATTTTCCCTCCCTTTTCTCAGCACCCCTTTATCCCTGCAAGCATCAAGCACTGATTTTATCACATGGAATTCCATGTCCCAAAGCACAGAGACACAGAATCTCTGTGAGCTGACGGGTGGGAAGCAAAGAACTCTCCAAAAATCTTTTTGTCCTCTCAGTGATGTGCACACCCGGCTCCTTGTCTCACCCCAGCAGCCCCCAGGCCTCTGATCTGCCCTTCAGCTGCATTTCTTCTTTGCTCATTCTTCAATTTATTGACCTGCTGACACCTCCTTGTGTTGCTTCATATCCAAAACTAAATGGGGCTGCAGTGGGTTTTGTCTCAAACCCTCAGTGTTGCCCACAAAACAAAAAACCTGCAGAAAACTGCCAGGCTATTTATGTGAGGAGTGGGTGGTGTTCATCACAAGTTCACTGCAAGCCAAATCTTCAAGTTTATCTGAGACATATATAAATTTTTTGCTAAATTTTGATTCTCTTCTCTCTCCCTCTCACTTTTTTTTTTTAATAGGTCACATTGAACCGATCTGTCTGCCCAATTTTGGTGAACATTTCCCAGCAGGGAAAATGTGTTGGGTATCAGGATGGGGAGCAACTGTGGAAGGAGGTATTTATTTTAAATTGTCTAAATTGTTTAAATTATTTCACTACATGCACACATCTTACATACAGTAAATACAGGATTTGGTTGGGGCATTGTTTAACACTAAATTTTCTGGAATATCTGGAGGTAGAAAGAAGACATATTACTAAATTTTATGCACAAACTGAACTGCAGAAGCGCTGTGCAAACTCTTCTCACAAGGAATGGATGGGTATCCTCTGAAACAGTTGAAAATGACACATATAAAATGTCCCCAGTGTTGTGCTCAGCCTCAGTCAAACAGGCTGTGCCCTTTAGAGCTCCAAGCATAGAAAGCACAGCATGAATGCAAGAATTAACCATCCCTTTTCTTTAGAGAAAGCAAATGTGTATTTTAAGGTAGGCTGGGTGATGTAGAAATTGGATAAAACACCATCAAAAAGAAAAGGGATTTTTTTTTTTTTACCATGACTCATGGGTCATGTTAATCAATAATAAAAACTGAACCACCTACACGTGAAAATGGGTGAATTGTCAGGTAATTGTTTTTTATCACTCTTCATTCATGTCACTGAACGTGTTCCTGTTGTTCAGAGAGCAAGAACAGAACGTTACCTGACCCATAGATAACAGCCAAAGGTGGGGAGAAAACGAAAGCAAGGTTTGCCACATTAAAAAAAAAAAAAAAAAGCCCTAAATTGACAATAGGCAGTGTGCAAATACTCCCATTTGTAGAAAGGATCCATTCAGGCTCTGAATGAAATAAAATAAATATTTATAAAGTAAATCAGATGTTTGCAGATGATTTGTTGACTAACAGAGGAGGTGATAAATTCAGAACACTTTTTGGCACTAGTATTGAACACAATGCTCAGCAAGTTTTTTAGTTCATTAGCGTCCTTAATTGTCTAGTTTGAAGTATGAAACACACAATGTCCAGATTCTATTGTCATTTGATACACTGTGATAATCCACATCTCTACAGAGTGGAGAATTGCTGTATTCTGTAAGTGATGAGACATCAAGTTGCCTTACTTTTCTCTTGTCATTTGGCCACGTTTCTTTCATCCTTCTTTTGTATGTAAAGCATTCTCTGTTTATAAATGGAGATTATTTCCAAGGACCAGAAGGTTTTTTCTGTTTTTTTTTTCTGTTTTTTTAACAGGTGACACATCGGACACCATGAATTATGCAGGTGTTCCTCTGATTTCCAATGCAATTTGCAATCACAGGGATGTCTATGGTGGGATCATAACTTCTTCAATGCTTTGTGCTGGTTTCCTAAAGGGAGGGGTGGACACCTGCCAGGTATGGAAGTTTCCAAACTGCAATTGTGCTCATTGGAAATGGAAAAACATGAGTGATAAGTTATCAGAAGGCACTCCCAGGCTTTTCTTGGGCAAACATTTGGGTTTGTGCCATTTATTCTGCTTACCATGATTATCAATCACTGACCACGTGCATTCACAAGCTACAATTTCCTTTTTATACTTCTTCTCTGGACCTTATCTGGTACTCCTTAAGCCAAATTTGCTTAAGGCATATTTTGCTGCATGTGCTGCAGCACGGTGCCATCCTTTCTCTGCCTTGGCTGCCACTTCTGCACTGCACTGAACTGCACTGAACTGCACTGTGAGCAGCTCCAGAGACCTGCAAGGAGCAGAAAGCTTATGGTGAAAAGCTGCCAAATAGGGCTGGGGAGGAATTCCTAATGGAAGATGTCCTTGTTCCAAGCAGGGGCTTGGATCTACACGGAGCTCAGTGTCCCTTCCAACCCAAACCTCTCTATCATTCTGTGAACTTCATGTTTCCAGATTCGCTCCATCCCAATCTCACCAGGGGCAAAAAAAAGCAAAGGCAGTGGTTGCCTAGATCTGCATTTCATCCCCTTTTTGCACATAACCCCCCCAAAAAAAGCACTTGGCATCAGCTCTGCCTGAGAGACCTGCCCAAAGGCAGATCCATGTGACAGGAGGAGCCCTGCTCACCAGTGGGACAGGCTGGTTCCAATTTTCCTTTTTTCCAGTTGTTGTGCTGGCTCTGATTCTCGTAGGGCAGGAAAATGCCCCAGCAAAAAATAAATGGAGAGTTTTCAGTACTTAGATTTGAGTCCATTGAGTTGAATCTGCATAGCAAAGTATCTGGGAAGGGTTGGAAGAGCAGGCAGGGAAGGAGGTGAGATGTGAGCCTGGTGTTGCAACCTTGGGCTCCGCTCAATAGCAGCCAGGGAAAGAAAAATATGGTCTCATACATGTCTCAAAAGTCTCCTGCTGTAATGTGATTTTCCCAGGACCCAGAACGAAGTAGAATTTTACAACATAGTAGATTCTGAATTGCTGGACTATGTCTCTCTTCCTTCCTCCCCCAAGAGACATTTCCCTCCTTTTCTGGGACTCTGACATTTAATTGTTTTTCCCTCAGGGAGATAGTGGGGGGCCTTTAGCCTGTGAAGAGATGAGTATCTGGAAGCTGGTGGGGACCACGAGCTTTGGAGTGGGCTGTGCAGAGAAGAACAAGCCAGGTGTCTACAGCAGAACCACCTCCTTCCTGGACTGGATCCACGAGCAGATGGAGGTCTGGCTGTGCCCTGCTCCTCCAGCCCTGGTTGTCACTTGGTCCTCCTGTGCCACACGGGGTTGTATTTGTCAGAGCTGAGCTGTGTTTCATGGACAGTGAAATTCGAGGGGGTGTCTGGGGACTGCAGGGTGCAGGGGTTTAGTGAGGGGTTGGGAACACCCCACAGGGGTAGAGAGCAGAGGATAGCACATCCATAGGGATGGGAATCACAGGGGAGGGGGATTGGAGCAGAACAGGGAGCAGGGAGATGTGGAAGGGCATGGGGGTCAAGGAAAGAGATCATGGGGGACTACACTGAACAGGTCTGGTGCTTCCAATGTAGGAAGGACATGGAGCTGTTGGAGCAAGTCCAGAGGAGGTCACAAAGTTCCTAGAGGACTTTAGGAACTAGGAGAGAGCACCTCCACAGAGAGGACAGGCTGAGAAATTTGTGTGGAGAAGAGAAGGTTGTGTGGGGAGCTCAGGGCACCTTCCAGGGTCTGAAGGGGGTACAGGGAAGCTGGGGAAGGACCCTGTCAGGAACTGGAGTGACAGGACAAGGACTGATGGGCACAAACTGGAAGGAGGGAAATTTAGGTTAGACAGGCAGAAATTCTTTACTGTGAGGGTGGTGAGGCCCTGGCACAGATTGTCCAGGGAGGTTGTGGATGCCCCAGGGATGGACCAGCAAGGTTGGATAAAGCCTGGAGCAGCCTGGGATAGTGGGAGATGTCCCTGGGCATGGCAGGAGAGGTTGGGATGAGCTGACCTGAGAGGTACCTTCCAACCCTTAATATTCTGTGACTGTGTGCCTTGATTTGAAACTGTGAGTCTGCTACAGAGAAGCCTGGGGAAGCTGCGAGGGCCAACGAAATTGCAGAGGGAACACAGTGTGGGCTGGAAAGAGAGGAGAGCAGAGACAGGGAAGTGAGGGGACACTGCAGCCACCTTCACTGGCCAAGGGTGGCCCAGCCACAGGAGACCAGCTCTGCTGCTGCCAGCACCTGTCCAGGGCTGGGTTCAGTCAGCTGAGCACAGACAGGCACTGTGCTCCAGGCGGGACCCCCAGGCAGGGCTCCATTGCCTCAGCAGGGTCATCCAGAGCCTCTGCAGAGCTCTCAGGCTGCCCTGCCTGGCTCACAGGTGTTCCTGCACAAGGTGAGGATCTGCATCCACCATCCATTCCCCTATGAAGGCTCAGGTGGTGCCAAGGGCACTAAGACATCTCAAGTGGCTCTAAACAGGAAAAGTGCAAGGCAGGTGAGCATCTCCAGTGCCCTGGGGGGATTCTGGACAGGTAGAGAGCTGTGCACAGGCTTTTAATCGTGATTTTCCTGTCTTTGTGGAAAAGCCACCCTAAACCCCAGAGTTTGCACCCCACTCTGCTCCAGCCTTGCCCTTGCAGACAGAGCTGCTGTTCCAACACCCAGCTGGCTGGAATGAGAGAATGCAGGGATAGCAGTGATGCCATTCCAGCAGCAGCAGCCCAGGAGACTTCCTCCTCAAACCAAACTGCCAATACCAAGCATTCACAGACAAGCAAATGCCCAAAATAAGGAGATGTGTGCAATTTCAGCTCAGCCCACATCTGAATACTGTATTACACACAATGTTTTCACAACTTATATTGCACATGAAGATTTATGCTGTCTCAAGCCTATCTGTCACTCAAAGAAAAGGGGATATTTCTGAATCTTCAAGACCTGTAATATTACTTGATTTTCTTCCCCCGAATATATGATTGTGATCTATTTGCATATACAAACATTTCAGATGAAGTGCTTATATCACGTGAATTCACAGATCTCCATTATAAAGTGATCAAGGGAGAAAAAACGTACAGCAAAATATTTGTTGAGCCAAATGCTAAAATATTGGAATTTTTCAGAGGGACATCCTTAGATGTAAACATTAATTCCTAAGTTTATCCCCTTAGAAAGGATTTTCAGGTGCAGCATGGAAACATGGACACTTTTTTATGGACTCTGAAGCAAACCTAAAGAAAATAGAATTAGTGTGCCTTTGGAAGTGAGGCCAAGGGAATGGCTGGTACCTGGCAGAGCTGTACTGGGGCACAGCCCAGATCAAACTGGAGCAGAGAAGCTGTGGGGTGACCCGAGGGAGCCTGCAGAAAAGATGGAGAGAGACTATTGACAAGGGCCTGGAGTGACAGGACACAGGGAATGGCTTCAAACCAACAGAGAGTAGATTTAAATTTTATGTTAGGAATAAATTCTTCCCTGTGAGAGTGGTGAGACCCTGGCACAGGGTGCCCAGAGCAGCTGTGGCTGCCCCTGGATCCCTGGCAGTGCCCAAGGAGAGGTTGGACATTGGGGCTTGGAGCAGCCTGGGACAGTGGAAGGTGTCCCTGTCATGGCAGGGGGTTGGAATGAGAAGATCTTTGATGTCCATTCCAACCCAAGCCATTCCATGTTTCTCTGATCCCTCTGGCAGGATCCAGCAGCCCCTCAGTTCCCTTGGTGACCTGAGTACAGTGGGAAAACCCTTTCAGAGTTCAAGGGGTGGCAACACCAGCATTTGCAACAGATGCATACACGTTTGTTTGGTTTTTTTTTTTTCCCCAGAGAGAAGAACTGCAGACCTGAGCAGGGTGGCTGTGCCCTGGGCTCCTGAAAATCCACACCACACTCCAGCCCTGCAGATGGACCAGCCTGTTCTTCTGGTCACCTGCTCTGGGCTCTGGACCTTCACAGAGCACCTTTCACCATTTCTTTTTGTTACTGGCGACTGCACTTGATGCACTTGTTGCACATTCAGCCTGTTTTGGGTGGAAGAAGCAGATGGGTGATGGATGATCACCATGTGTGTTTACTGTCAGCTACAAATTGTACACTGAGAAAAAAAAGCTAAGACTGAAAACCCTGAATGCTGACACGATAAAGTTTTGTAGAAAAAGATTACGACAGCTTTAGATCAGGTTGCTCACTGTTATTTTAGTGCTTGCCTTCCAAGAACCAGACTATAAAAATACCTTTTTTCCTGAAAGTATTCATATAGGTCCACGAGAGGTCCGTGCTCTGTTGCACAGGCAGCAGCAGCTTCCTCTGAATGCAAAAGCAAGCAGGAGGCAGAAGTTTGGCACTTTTGACAAGTATGTTCAACTCTTAGAACAAAGAATCTCTGAATTCAAATATATTATCATGTCACTGGGAACAAAGTTCCTAAAAATTGAATTCTTAGGTGTTTTCCTGCAGTAAATAGCTCTGAAATGAGTAACAGGTTGTAACTTGACTGTAAAATTCTGAGATTACTGAACTAGCATGGAAGAGGAGCTTCTTTATGCCTTTCCCTCCTTTTCTCTGCTAATGGGACAATACAGATCCCACACTCTTTGTGCCTCCTAGTGATATCAGTGTGTGGATGGACTGATGCCAGCCAGACAAAGGACAAAATATCTGAAATGCTGCTGTGGTTTCCTGATTTCCATTTTAATACAACGGTCTCAGTTATTTTTAGGCTGGAAAATGCCTGATTGTTTGACACTTGCCCTTTGTAAGATTCCCAGGGTGAAAGCTGTCAATTTTAGAATTGATCGCTGGGGATGGTATGGGCTGAATAATGGGTAATATTGTCAGAACTTTCCAGTATCAGCCAAAACTGATCTTATCACCTGCTCAGGTGCTGGTGATCTGCTTGAGATGTGGTTTTGGATGCTTCTAATCAGTATTTGCATCACCACTGCTGCAAGAAAGCGCCAGCAGAATCAGAACTTAATTTTTGCCGCAATGTATCAGGTAAAATTCGAGAGAAAACAGCAAACCCACACGAACTGTCACCCTCCACTTTGTTCTGTGGATACAAACCTTGATCTCACAGGACACTGCACCAAAACCTTTCACCCTGCCTGAAGAAGCTGCAGTGCAATGGAAACATCACTTCCCAAGCCTGCATGTCGTTAAAAAGAAGAGGGAATCATTATTGCAAAGCTGACACTAAAACTGGAATTAATTTCAACTGGCAGAGCATGACAGAACTACAACAAAGTATGTTGAACCCTGGTGTAGCTGAGACATTTTCAGAAGAGTTTTAATGTTCATTGCTTGTTATCACGACATTTTCACAGCTGATATTTTAGTTTCATCAGCAGTCTGGAGGCGAGTGCTGCTCTTGGAAATGACAGTGTTGTTATTTCATATTTCTGAAAGAACCCCTGAAAATTCCTTTTGAACTCTTCTGTTTCTATAAAAAGACTGTATGATAAGCATCCATTGTGGTCTGCTTTTGTATTAAAGAGAAATCCAGTGTAAAATGTGGAAAGCTACTGAAATCTTCCCAGCCAGAAGCCACATTGACCTCCAGTCACTTATGGGTAGACCCAGCCCAGTGAGCCTGCAGATCTTCCTTCAGTCTTCCTCTGATTTCTGTTAGACCCATTGCTGTGCTGTCTTAATAAAGCACAGGCAGGATATGGAATCATGGAATGGTTTGGCTTATATCACCCAGCTCCAACCCCCTTGCCACATAAAAGAGTCACTCCCTCCAGCTGGATTTTCCTCCCCCTCCATATGCCACCATCATTCATTCCAGAGGCTTTAAAATAAATGGAATCACAATATTAAAATATTTCTTTATATTAAGCCCAAGTGAATATACCTGGGGGTTTAGGACATTTGCTGTGGGAGGTGTTTTGTACAGACATGGACATTGTGTTTTGTTCAGAGATGTGGGACTGATGAACTGGTTATCAGTATCACAGCTGCAATGAACTGGTGCACAGAAGAGTAACTTTTCAAGGAGAATTTTTTAAGGCAGGTTACCAAACCTTTCCTTTTCCTTAGGATTTCTTCTTTCATTCAACAAAAATAATTTTCAATACCACATGTGCAGGTACAGAGGGGCTGCCAAAGCAGGTGGGGCTGAAGGCAGCTCTGGTTTAACTAATCCTGATTAGGGGTTTCATGGTAAACACCTTGGGAGTGTTTAAGACCTTTATATTAGGGGTGTGTGTATTTGCCACATTATTAAAGAGGCTGATGAAAGCCTCTGGTTTGTGAACTCAGATCATTGATGTGACACAGGGTTAAATTACAACCTCAGTATCTCTTAGAAACACTTGTGCTTGTAGGCACAGCCTTGCAGCAACATGTCACAGACTGCCAGGAAATTTATCCAATGTTCTTCACATGCTGGACTTTGCAAGAAATGTCCAGCACGTGAAGAAAAATTCCTTTACCATTCATCATCTGTTCCTGTCACCATGACAGCTCAGTCAGGAAACTGAGACAAAGCTGGTAAGTTTAGATGAACCACAAGTGACTTTTATTCAATATGCAGTTTTCTCAGACATTCTGAAAAATATCACATGGATGAATATCACTCTCCTTTGGCCAATCTGAAATGTATTTTTTTTTCACTTGTGATGTGCAAATAAGCTGGAAATTTCTGTACAGAGGCAGAGATAAGCATAAAAATGAGAGCCTAAGATTTGTATCTGATGAAGCCAAAGTGCCTTCTAAGAGGTGACATGCCTTTAACTTGCTTTTGACATGCTTTTAACACATCCTGCACCAGGTACATCCCAGCACAGAGGTGGAGATCTGCCCAGCTCAACTCTTAGGGCAAGATTCAAGCAAGTCTGTAAATGCAAATTTAAGAACTGTACATTAGGCTTAAAAAAAAAATTAGATCTGGCTCTTCACTCTTTAGAGTGTCTCCAATGCCCAAACAAAGCAGGTTGAAAGGTTTCATTCTCAGTGCTGTGCTGTGCATCCTGCTGGTTCTGGTTCCAGCCTAGTTTGATCCCTGAAAGGTGCACACCCCCCAGCACCTCTGTGAGTGTAGCACTGGTTTAAGATCTGCAGGCCTATCGAGTTTTATCTTCTTTTTCTGCCAGAGTCAGGATTAAAAGCTCGATATGGCATTTCTTGTTTGGACTCAGTTGTTTATTAGTTCTTATCTATATTACAGTGAGTTCTACAGCACTTCAAGCTAACAAGCTAAAAATGGAGACGTATCTCACTCTCTACAAGGTCTTTTAAGGGCAAACTGTCCAATTAAGAAAAGTCACATAAATTATTTTTACTTTTAACCCAATAACCAACCACCCGTGGCCCGCAATGTGGAATTTTCTATCCAGTTAAACAAAATCACCCAGACCCATGAAGAAGAAGGTGAAGAAGGACAAAACCTCTGCCCTAGAACCTCCATCTTGCTTTATACCTATTACTATATTCTAAAACCCTAAATTCTAAGTTTTCCACCATGTGACACTACACACTTCTATTCAAACTACACACCTCTGATCCTAGTTTGATCACTCAATTTTGGAAGACTTCTCCACAGCCTCAGGTCAAATGCAGAGTTCTCCTGGGGATCAGTGCCTGTCAGCACAGAAAGAATAAAATTCTCAGTTTCCAGGGTTCCAACATAGGCCAATTTTATTTCCTCCAACAAAAAGCCCTGTGAGAAGCAGTATCAGAGCTGTGGGCACCAAGAGCCCCAGATTACATAAAACACAGTAAGAAAGGAGCTTACCTGGTGTGTTTGACTTTAGGGAAGGTACAAGGAAGTGTTTCTTATCTGGACTGAAAGAGCACACTCGATCATTGCCTCTAATCTCTCTTTTGATGTGTTTAACCTGAGCAGAGGCTTCCAAGTTTGTTTTGTTGCTTGTGTCACACGTTTTTTTGCTGGTGGAGCTCCAGCCCCAGCAGAAGATGGCAGGTTGTGGCCCCTGCATTGATATCAGGTATATGAGTAAGTTTTTGAATAGTTTGCATCATTTTTGGCAAGGGGGAGGTAAAAAATGCACCAATCTCGTGGGTTGTCAAAATACCACCAGACCAGTTTCTCCTGATCAAAAGAAAACTGACTCCATCACCAATTCATTTCCCCGAAGAGAGCTTTGATAGCTGCCAGTGTGAGCAGCACAACTGTAAAATGCAATGAGCAAGAGAAAAAAGGATTATTGATTTCCCCACCTCCTAATGCTGGAGCATATTTACTCAAGGTAAATGCAGGCACAGGGCTGGCAGCTGAGGCAGGAGCCTGGTCTTGCCTCGGGCACCAACATCAGAGCTCTGCTCTGCTCTGCCACCCATAAATTTGTCCTCCTGGAGCTTTCAGGGGAGAGGGGAAGGCAGGGAGAGAGGGAAAAATGAGACGGGAAGAGAAAAGAACAAGAATGCCTTGAAGCACCACAGCATGAAGCACTTAGAGAAAATAATTTGCCCTTAAAATCACTAGTAAATAATAATTCCTTCCTACAGGTTTCCCACCTTTTGAAGGATATTTTGCATAGAGGGTCAAGTGGAAGGGAGTTTTAGATCCTTTCCATACAACTCCATGTGTCATTTATTTGGTCACCTTTAAGCAGCATCATCTCTGTCAGAAGCAGATTTGAAATGCTCATAATCAAATGAAGCCCACAGCAGATGGCAGCATACAGCAAAATTTTGCCTCCATCCTCTGTTAAAAAAAAAAAAAAAGCTGAACAGTTCGTGCCTCAGCCACCAGCAGTGGATAATGCAAATGCTGTTCCAGCACTTGTCACATTCTTGGCTGTTTGAGGAGAGGTTCCTGAGGAGATGCAGATCCCCCAGCAGAGGAGGGGACTCTCAGGCACCTGGGAGTGTGGTCAGAGCATCCTCAGAACTGCCCAGGTCCCATCTGGTGGGTGCTGGCCCCAGGTCCCCAAATTGTGTGACTGCTGCTGACTTCTCATGCTGTGGGATGCCCTGGAAATCACAGCCTCAGGATTTCTCATCCTTTGATATATTGTTATTTTCAAAATATTAAAATTATTTCAGTGGAATAGCAATAAAATGTCACTGAAGAGCTGGCTTCGATTCAGAGAGATCTGTTGAGCAGTTCATTATCCACATCTCCAAATATCTGTCTATTCCCACTGGAGGCTGAATTTATAATTGGACATTAACAGTGAAAAAGAACCTTCTCCTTAGAATTTTTTTGTCACTCACCAACGACAGAAAGAAAAAAGTTTGTTTAGAGGTTTAGCAACCTTCCTTTTTATTAGCACTTTTACTAGGGCTAGGATGAGATCACAACTTACAGGCCTCAGGGCAAAAATAAGACCATCACATAAAAATATTTCTGCACAAGTACCCAGCTCTAGACACTTACAGCCAGGTATAGATAATTGGATTTTAAGAAACCCTTAAAGCTGGTTGAGAAGTGGAAGTTAAACTTCTCCAGAAACAAAATATTTCATTGCACCATGGTTGCAATTAAGAGGGAAGAGAAAGGTGACACCTATTGAAGATTTCCTTCACCTCCTCCTCCTGCTTCTCCCTGCAGAAGGAGGGAAACGTGTCCCTGGCAGCTGGAGAGCTCTGCATCCCCACACCCACCCACACCGTGGTAATCCCTGATTTTTATAGCTCCTCCTCTGCAATACCCCAGATCCTCTCTCCCTCTCAGACACCTTCTTGCCTCACAAGCCCTTTGCTTTCTGCACAAATTTTGTGTCCCCAAATGCCAGCCTTCCCTCTGTCCCTCAGGTGCTCTGCCCGTGGCATTGGCCACCAGACCACCAGCCCAGCAGCTGATGCCAAGCCAAAGCCTGCAACATCCCTGCTCAGTGGGAACAGTCACAGATTTGCACAAAACCTGTCAGATGTTGGTATCACTGTGTCAGCAGTTTCTCCTGCAGTTTCTCTCTCAAATTCTGTCCAGCAGGTTCAGGAGTCTTGAGGTTTAACTCCAGTCCCACGCTGCTGCCTCATTCCCCTCCCTGCCACAGTGGGGAGGAGAATCAGAAAGAAAAGGTGAACCTTGTGGGTTGAGATCAGAACAAATTGAAAATAATATTAATAAAAACAACAACAACAATGAAAAGAAGAGAGGGAGAGAAATAAAACCCAAGAGAAACAAGTGATGCCCAGTGCTCACCACCCACTGACTAATGCCCAGCCCAGCCCCTCACAGACAGCTGTCCCCAGTTTATACATTCAGTATGAGGTTCTATAGCATGGAATGTCCCTTTGGCTGCTTCACATCACCTGTCCTGTCCCTTGTGCAGCTTCTCATGCAGCTCCTCACTGGCAGAGCACGGGAGACTCAGAAGTCCTTGGTTTAAGGTGATCACTACTTAGCAACAACCAAAACATCCAACCAAAACACGTGTGTTATCAACACTATTCTCCTGCTAAATCCAAAACACAGCACTGTACCAACTACTGAGAAGAAAATTAACTCTGTCCCAGCCAAAACCAGGGCATGGAGTGACTGGGGGACTGGGAAGGCCAGAGGGAGGAGGGCAGATGTGCTCCCTGCTTGCACAAAACAGGCAGAACCCCAAGGTAAAAGAGAACTTCAAGCCTTCAATCCCTTCCAAAGGCAGCACTCTCTCCTTCCCCTCAGCTCCTCATCCCTCTGGGGTGGAGCCTCTTGTCACGCTGCCCTGTGCCCCTGTCACAGTCCCAGTCCTTGGCATCCCTGCCCTTTCCCTGCCATCCCTGCACTGGTGTCCCTGCAGCAGATCCTGGTGCCCAGCTCCAGTGATGTCTGGCACCAAGCACTGCTCCTTCCCAAGGGAACCACAGCCCCACTGGCCCCCTAATCCTTCCTTCTTGTGGAACTGAGCCTCCTGGGTGTTTGCAGAGAAAGGAGGAAAGCAGAGAAAGGAATGAAGCCTCCAACTGCAGATAGGCTCGAAAATAAACAAAAGCCAGCAGACCAAAACCAGAAAAAATGCCTTGGAAAAGTTAAAGAATTTTACGTTTGTGGTTTACATCCAAGACCTTTCGCTCCCCCGTTTCACAGTCCAGGAGCACCCAAAAGGGTGTGTTTGGTGGAGATGGGGCTCCACAGAGAAGCTCAAGCCCAGGGCAGAGGCTGCAGAGGCAGAGCACACCTCTCTGCCCCGAGGGGCTGCAAGGACTCAGAGCTGCTGCCCTCCCTGCCAGCAGCAGATGGAGTAAACTGGGAGCATCCCAGTTTACGTGTTGACAAATGCCAGGTCTCTCCCTCTGGCAGCCCTGCCTGCTGTGCAGTGCCAGGTGTGCTGCACTGGGATCAGCCATTCCCAGCTTTCTCAGCCCGAGGGCCACGGTCATTCTAAACAAAGCCAGGACCATCTTGGACCATGCAGCCAAATGATTTTTTATTTACAAGTAGAGATGCTTCTTTATTTATGTGACTTCCCTTTTCCTGTTCACCCACGTATATGCATAGGCACATGTTCATATTTATAAAGTTATTTTCTTTTTGTTTTTGGCAGCTGCTGTGCTGGCCAGCAACATCTCACTGACAGATTGGGACTGGAAATTCAGAAATGCTGCTTCAGGTGATTAATTAATTAATTCCCTTCCCATTGCAAATGCTGATTCTGGGACCTGAAAATCCTGATGCCTGCCTGGGGTATGGATTTTCTGGGCAGGAGGGTGATGACTGCTGCTCCTGACAGCCCTCTGAGTGCTGCCAGCATCCCTTTGTGAGACACCAGGGATGTCACTGTGAGACCTGTCCTGACACAGGGGATTTGCCATTCATGAGGATCATACAAATATCACACACAGCTCCAGTGTGAGGACTGCAGCTCAGCAGGGACAGAGCCAGAGCCATCCCAGGGATAGGGGAGCTATTGGGGAGAGCTCCCAGCCCACAGGGCATCCTTCCCCCCGGGAAGGGCTCCTGCAGTCCTGCAAGGGCTGCCCTTTCCCAAAGGCTGCCCTTTCCCAAGGGCTGCCTTTTCCCAAAAGCTGCCTGTTCCCAAAGGCTGCCTGTTCCCAAAAACTGCCTTTTTCCAAAAGCTGCCTTTTCCCAAAAGCTGCCTTTTCCCAAGGGCTGCCTGCACCCAGCTGGTGCCTGCCTGGGGTAACCCCTCCACCCCAAAGCTTGGCAGGCAGCAATGTCACCTTTTGTCCCCCACTGACGTCACCAGCTCTGCAATGTTGACCGAGCCTTAATCATCCCCTATGGATAGCAATTTCTGCAATGAATGTAACACTTCATGACCTCTCTTTAGGCCCCATGGAAGGGCCCGGGAAGCAATAGAAACCACAGGCACACACGGGGATGGGGCTTCTTCCAGATTATTTTGCCAATGATGGTTTTCCAGCGGGAAGAGATGCAGCTCCACCAGATCCATAATCCCAATTTCCCCAGTGCATATTTCCCTCTGCACAGTATCCAGCAAGGCAGGGAGAGCCTGGAGTGGAAGGACTGCAGTACTGCTCTGCCTTTTACCTGAAAGCACAGGTACCAAATCTACCAAACACTGGTGAAGAAAGGAACAATAATAACAAGCTCCTCTGCAAATCCTATCTCATTTAGGTCTGCACATACTTGCTTTATTAAAGAAAAAACTAATGTCTTTTTCCCCCATCACTTGCAGCCCCTGTTCATTTTGTCCCTTGGACTGAGTGCTGCTTGAAGGCTCTCCATCACTTGCATAATTTAAGAAGCAAATAGAAAATATTGCTGCACACACATATAAAAGCATTGATCTGGTGATTCACTGTATTGAAGATATCTCATTTAGCAACTGGCAGAACACACACCCAGTGATAAATGAGAGCCAGGCTGCTGAGAATGCTCAGCTTGATGGTTGAACTTCCCTTTGCCCAGGATCAGCCACTAGCCTGTTTTAAATATGCTAAAAACATGTTAATCTAAAATGACTAAAAATATTAAAACAGTAAAAAAGCGCCACAGTTAAAATCTGTGTGTTTGAGTAAACACAACCAGTGTAAAATAGAAGCCTCAAAAGGGAATTTTTTCTTTTGGATACACATCCTGCCTAAAGCCTACAGATTATCCTGAATCCCACGTCCCTGGCTGTGGGGCAGCAGTGACCCAGAGACAAAGCTCAGGAATTTCTCTATCAGCATCCAGGAACTGTAAAATCCAGATCTGAAATTAGCCTGGGCTGCTACATTACACTTCACAGGGAGCTTGCTTCACTATCAAGAAATACTAAACATTAAGTGAATACTATGCTTATAGCTGTAAAGTTATGTGCAGAGGTAAAACATAGAACAGGATCATGATGGACACAGCAAATGAAGACAATCTGAGCATTTCTCCTTGGAAAAGGAGAGAGGGTAAATATTGGGATACCAATGATTTGTGTATCTCTGAGCTGTGGTAGCACAGTCACACACAGATCTGCTCTCCCAGCAGTGCTGCTTTTCAAGCAGATCAAAAATAACATTTTTCTGAATCAGATCAGGAATTATTGCAGCTTCTTTCTTTCTTGAGTTGGTGAAAAGCTGGTTTAGTTTTTGACTGAAACCATTCAGCAGCTCAAAGGGAGCAGCCCCATTGTACCAGCAGAGAATCACAGAATAAAGCTGTGTTGCTGCTTTCAAATTCTATATGGGTGCCTCTCACTCTATTGTGTATGTGACATCAGGAAAAATAAAGTGGTATTGAGAACATACCTCAAGGACTGTGCTACAAAAGATGGAATCAATTTTCATTCTCTGAGATAAATTAACTCAAAAAATAAGCCCATATTCAGAAGGGAAAAGAGATTTTCTAAATGTTTAGTTAATCTGCTAATATGTAAGATTTATTTAAATTAGTTTCTATGGCATCATCCTGTATAATCCATGCTGTACACAGCTCAGAGAGGTTCCTTGTGGAGGTGCCTCTAACTGCCCTGGAAAAGGAGCAGTAGGAGAAGAAGAATTGTTTGGGCAGTGCTCAGTGACATGGGATGGAAGGATTTGTGCTGGAGGTGTTTGTGCAGAGCATTGGGATGGAGGGAACAGGGCTGGTCAGCCACCCTGCTGACAAACCCATCATCACTGCCACTCTGCAGCTGAGAGGCTTTACTGGAGCCTTTTGCTTCTCACGTGGACCATCTTTTGTCACAAAAATCACCCTTTGCCACAGGGACCATCCTTTGTCACACTGACTGTCCTGTGTGTCACACACCACCTTTTGTCACACACACCACCCTTTGTCCCATGGACCACCCTTTGTCACACAGGCCATCCCTGGCACTGCCCACAGTCTCAGGGCATCACTCTCATACCACACTGAGGCTGTCCCCTGTGTTGACACCTTTGAATAGCTGATGTTTCCAGCTTCCAGCACTGCCTGTTTCCACAGGGAAAGGCAGTGCCAGCCCCTCAGAGGCTCCTCAGGGTGGTGCTCAGGCCAAACCAGCCTGCACAGCAGCGTTTTGGCTGCAGGCATAGAGAGGGACTGGTATGAATAGAGAAAAAATACCACATTAAAGTGTGAAGATTAACATCTTCTGCTTCTGACAGCAGGCCAGGACCATAACCTACTTCACTAAGCAGCCCTTTGCTCAGAGGATTGACCTGTGCTGGGCCTATTTATAGTGGAAGGCAGTGCAGCCCTGAGCTCATGGCTATTTTAGATGCAGGGCTGGCTACCCATCAGTGGCAGCAAGGGCAGCTGTGGCCCTGACATGAATGGAAGGGCTAGGAAGAAGCTGACCCCAGGACCCTGTGACAGGGCAGGGGGTTGGAAGCAGATGATCTTTAAGGTCCTTTCCAACCCTAACCAGTCTATGATTCTGTGACATGCAGCCCTCAGCTGCTGCCAGGGCACAGCCTGTGGTGTGATGCCCATTCTTCCAGGGCTGTGGCATGGGAAGAGACATTTGGGGACACTGGGGAGGCAAATGCCACTGTATGCTGACAGCAGAGATCTCCTGAGCATGACTGGGGAGCAAAAACAAGGGCTAGGAGGAGCTCAGGGTAATCCTGGTGCTGGCCTGAGCCAAAGGAAAACAACTCAATCTTGAGGTCATTAAGTACACAAATTAACCAGAAAAAAATCGATGCCTTTCTCCTGCAGCAAGCTCAGGCATGGATGTGCCCAGATGCTGGTGGAGGGAAAGAGGGAAACAACCCCTCAGAACCCCTGGATTATGGGAATCTTTTAAACAAGCAGCATTGGCCCAGCTGTGCACAGGAATGTGACAGGGAAGAGAGGCTGAGGGATGGATTGGGATGCTCACACTGGGGTGTTGGGTGCCCCAAAGCAAAGTGCCCATGTCCTGTGTGGTGCTGCCCAGCTCCCAGGAGCACTGCAGATGCCATGGGCTATTGCAGCTGGCACTAAGGGTGCAGAAAACCAAACTGAGCCCTGAGGGAGAGCACTCAGGAACTTGGGCATACCCAAACATGCTCCATTTGTAAAGAAAAAAGGAAGACCCCTATCTCCAGTAATTAGTCCCTTCATATCTCCTGTGCCAATATTGCTGAAGAAGAGGAAAGCTGGAATAAAACATGGAGTTTGCCATTTTCAGCCCTCAAAACTGGCTCCAGAGGTGCAGCTCCTTCAGGTCAGGGATGGCCCCAGACCCAGGGACAGGCAGGGTCCAGCCATGGCTGGTGCAGCTTCTGCCCTCCCTGTGGCCCAGTTAAAGCTGAACTCCTCCTGCTTTATCCCTGGACACTTGTGGTTTCAGGGAAAGTGGAGCAAAAAGTACTGGGCTGTGACTTCATCCCTCCCCACCTCCTGCAGGGATCTCTCATTTCAGATGGGTTTTACTCCCATGACTTCAACTCTGAGTAATTAACCACACCCCATAGCACATTGAAGAGAAGTTTTTGGCCTCCATGATCTCAGAGATCCTTTCCAACCAACCTAGTTAATTTGAGATTTCAAAACCATTTGTACTAACTTTTAGGTCCAGGATGCTCGTTATGGAGGACTGGAGAGGAAAGACACCATCTAAGTTTAGCTGGATGGCAAGGGGGTGAAGCAGAGAACCTGCTGAAATCTGCTTTCATCCCGCTGTTTTTCTGAGGAGAGGGATTTCCAACTCTCTCCTGTGAGGAAAATGAGGTGGGCAAGAGCTTGGAGCAAAAGGCTGGTTCCCAAAACCAGGGCAAGAGGCTGATGCAGCAATTCCAGCCTGGTTCCTGCAGGAGCAAACACTGACCCAGCACGAATGGAGGGGCTCAAGACAGCCCTGCTGCATCCCAGGGTGTGAAAAAGGGACTGGCCACCTCAGTCTGGGGTGGTTGTTGCATTTTCCTGGAATCAGATGGAAATCCACCAGCCCAAGCAGGATTAGGATGTTTTTGCTGGGCTGTTTTCCCTGGTCACCATGAACAGTGACATCAAGCCATCCAAAGCCATCAGTGGCCCATACTGAGCTCCAGGTGACCTGTAGTCAGAGGGGTAACCTGCAGGGCAAGCAGGAACCCTGGAGCTGTCAAAGCAAGTATTCACTATGGCATGAACATTTTTTTTTTGTAATTTAAACTATCTAGAAAGGTAAAAGGATGTTAAGAGAAAATTATCTCCTTCTCCTAAATCTCACCCTCCTTTGAGCTGTGTCATGAGAGAGGGATGAGATCAAGACAGGAATGTCCCAGACTTTAGTGAAGCACAGGATTTAAGGCACACCTGCTTTTAGAGGTCTCTATGCACAAAATCTATTTGATTTAACCAACAAAAAAGAGGAAGAGAGATTATTTAAGGGTTCATTTTCTCTCCATCCGTCCTACAGACAGATGACTCACATTTTTATATCCTAGAGGAACATAAAGATGACAGATGGAGCACACAAAGCCATTTGTCCTCATCCTGTCCCCATTCACCCATTTTGCTGTGACCATGGCACAGGAATTGGTCTTTCCAAGGATACAAGTAAACTTGTTTTCTTTCTTTCTATTGAAAGGTGAAGTGAATGAGGTGAGGACAGTCCCAGAAAGTCCTGCTGGCACTAGGATGACCCACCTAATGTGAATAGGAACCAAATGTCCATGCCAGGCTGAAGCCCTGACCCTGGTGACATCTAAAGCAAATGAATTTCACCTTCCCATGTCTGGACAGGCTCTTTTAAAAAGGGAGAAAGCCTCATTTGAAGAACTTCCAAGCTGTTCTCTCACCTGAAATCTCTTTGGGAGCCATTTTTCAGGAGCATTTCAGCTGAGGGTATCTCCTCATCTCACACCCTCTGCAGGTCTGGGTTTCCCAAAGGCCAGGAATAGGGATCACTTGCTTTGAACACTGCAAATCTCTGAGGCCAACGTGCTACCAAAACATTCACCAAATTTGGCCTTGCAGTAGCAATCATTTTGTTACATCATGCAGTTACAATGGCCAGGTTTAGTTCCAGCATGGGAAGAAAACCTCTGGCTGAAAATTCCTGACCAGTGTGTTCACTCCCAAAACTGGTAGGGAACGTTCTAATCAAAGTTTGTATAAAACTACTCTTAGGAATGGCAAACAAAGCATTTACTAAATAACTTACTCTGAATAGATCCCAGCACAAACAACAGGGCTTGTAGAGGTGGCAACAAATAACTTAAATTATTGGCAGGACTTGTTTCTTACTGCTAATGCAAGTTCATTAAGTAAAAGTATCTTAAAGGGGCAAAGGGACTGAGCCAGGGATTTACCTCCAGTCCAGGCTAGAGGAGAGAATGAGGAGAAAAGCCCCAATCCTGAAACCTTCAGGTGAGAGCAGCTGGCAGGGGCTCCAAGGTTTCCTTCTGACTCACATAATTCCCCTCTCAGCTTCTCCCCTTGCAGGTGGCCCTTCTTAATGCAGACAATTAAATGGGCATTAGGTGAGAGTGGCTGCTCCTGTTGCTGAATGAGGAGACATTTGGCAGGCAGGGAGGGGTGCTTGGGCTCTTCGTAAATCAGCCCCCTTTTTTACAGGGGCCTCATGTTCTCCACATTTCCAAACCTCTCCTTTGTTATCAAGGAGGTGAATAAAGAGGTTTTAAACCACTCCAAAGTCCAACCAGGCTGGGATTAAAACCCAGAAACAGCATTTGTAGAACAGAGGAACAGTGAGTTCCAACTACCAGAAACTCACAGCTCAGTTTATGAGTAATTAAACCCCACTGGCCTCCTGTCAGCAGTGGTGCTGCCACTGCAAAGCCCTTCCCAGGATGGTCAGGCTGGAAGGGACCACAGTGGCTCATCTGGTCCCTGCTCAAGCAGAGTCATCCCAGAGCACAGGGCACAGGATTGTGTCCAGATGGCTCTGGAATATCCCCAGTGAGAGGCTTTTGGCTTCAAAGTGCTGTGTGTCTGTGCTCTGCACTGCTGGCCAGCTCAGAATTTAACACAGTGGCTCTCTAAAGGTGCAGGAGGGGGACATTTGCCACCAATTAAGCATTTTCAGTGGGGCAGGGCTGGCTTTCCTTGTATTTACCTGCCTAGCATGAACATGCCTGTAACGCTGGGCAAGAGCCTGTTCCAGCTTTGGGCAAACTGGTTTTACTTTGGGAGAAAAGCAGTGTTTGTTCTGTGGCTGTTGAAATAAGAAATGATGTGAATTCCCCCTGAATCCATCAGGTTTGCATGAAATCCATCAGTGGCCAAGCCTGCTCTCAGCACACGTGTTTTTCCTCACAGATGCTGGTGCTGTTTCCCTTCCAGAATCCTCAGTGGCTTTTGTCACAATCACTGGATCTCAGCAGCATGTTTTTAGGGTTGACACCAGCACGTCCCCAGCCCTGTCCCCTCCCCAGCCTCCCTGCACACCACCACAGCTGTCTGAAACAATGCCCAGCCTGCTGCCCAGTTCTTTTTTCTCTCCCAGTTCCTTTTCCTCTCCATCCTTACTTGCAGTCCCTTCATCATCAGCTCCCACAGGACCATCAGTAGCATATCTGTCTGACACAGGCAGTTCCACTGCTATAAATTCTCCACAGCCCATTGAATAGAGACCTTTTAATTAGGTTTTAAGAATTTTCCCATTAGTAGAGAGGCATTGGGAATTCAGGTCTCATTTATGAAAAGCAAAATATCTTAGAGAGGGAAGCTGCTTGGTTTACTGCAGTATTAGCATTTCCCCCCTATATTTATGGGCATGGATTAATTGCTGTTTTGCTACTGTGGACAGAAATATGCTTGACAATTCACTTTATTGTGCTACAAATGACAGATTTAAAGCAGTGATCCAACGTGAGAGCCTTCTTGGGCTCCTGCATTGTCTGTGTGACACACAGAGAAAATGTGAACAAAATCCTGCATCATCAACATTTGATTGCTCTGCTTTTTGCACCAAACTGGCTTTATGTTCTCATTATCAAAGGGGTTTTCTGGCTTCAGCTCTTCACATGAGAGTGGGGAAGACTGAGCCAGTGCCACATCCTTGGCAAGTGTGGAAGGGCAGAGCTGTGCTGCCTTGGGCCCTGGACACACTTGCCCAAAACAAGAGGTCCAGGGTCCTCTTCACGTGTCCTCCCATCCACTGGGCATTCCAGACTCAGGGAATTCACGAACCAGGTGTGGTAATTCTGATTTTTTAAAAGCCCAGATGGATTTTCCCTTCCAGGAACTGTTGCAAATGGCTTTTTGCTGAGGTGACCAGGACCCTTCTTGCTTGCTGTGTGCCCTATCCCAAAACACCTTCAGGCTGGGAAGAGCTGTCACGGCGCTGTCTTGCCAATGCAATCCCTGCAGGCATCAAGTTTCTGCTTCAATCTACTCATCCTGACAAAACTTTATGTTGGAGAGATCCCAGCCAGCTCTAACAGCTGTATTTTGATCCTGCTGGGTGCATTTAATCCAGTTCTTGCTCCTCAGCAATAGATCAGGGAGTGCTTGCATCACTTTTCGTGGGGTTACTCCAGGTAAGCAGGACACAGCAAGGGCAGCCTCAGGTGCCATTTCCTCTGTCCTGGAATCCTTCATCCCAGCTGGAAACCTCCAAGTGCTCCTCTGGGCTGAGCTCTGCCTTCTGCAGTGCTCTCACCTGCAGTAACTTTTTATAAAAAACACAGTAAAATAAGACATTCTTGTTAAGATTTTCCTGTCTCAAGAGCATTTTTTTTCTTTTCTGATTCTTGCCAGAACTTTACAGTTCACTTTGTATGCTCAGTCTCTTTAAAATCTTTAAAGTGAAGATTTCAAAGGAACTTTATGGCTAGCCTTCATTTTTTCTGTTGAAATTTCTACTGATTTTCTTTCTTTCTGCTTTTTTTCTATCATTATTTTGTTAAATCCCTTGAAGAATTGAACAGAATAGAAAGTTTTCCCCTGAAGTAGCTCTGCCACTTATCATCATATATCAACTCTTGCTAACATTGGACCTTAATATTTCTCCCTCTATTTTTAACCACATTTAATTGGTGCAGAAGATTCACTTCCTGGCCAATACTTCCTTCCTTCACAGTCATCAATGAAAAGAGCAATAAGTGAAACTTGCTAAAAACAGCAATAATCTTGACTCCACTCTGCCAGCTCTGTAGGTAATTTTTGCTATCAGCTCATTTGAGCCAGCCCAGGTCACTTTCTAACCTCAATTCTTTTACAGACCCTGTCACACTGTACATCCCTCTCAGCCTTCCCAGTCCTCACCATCAGCTGCAGACAGCAGTATAGGCAGTGAATTTTGAAACCACTGGGGCAAAACTTCTCTGAAATGACCTTTTCCTCCCACACAGGGTCTTAGGCTCACTTATTATTTCCTAGGTCTCCTGCTTCTCCTATTTCAGGCGTTTCTCATTGGTATTTATCTCTCTAGCTATTTGTGGCAGAAATAACCTTGCAGCCCTTTGCCTGAATTGCCTGGTTTTCAAAGTTTTGATACTGCTCCCATAGTAGCAAATGAGAGCCATGGATGCTTTTTTTTTTTAGTATCTCATGTGTCCCAAATAATACTCAGTCCTTGACATGTGAGGTGAAACCCAGAGCTCTCAATCTGCTCTGAGAAACTGCCAGAAAACTGAAAGGGTAACATTTCCTTTTAGCTTGCAGGGTGAATGGCTGCTGACCCCTGCCTGCTTCTGGTTACACTGCTAATTGCTCTGGCATTAACGAATGAATTCTGCTAAAGTGATGCAATATGGGCAATATATATATCAGCTGTTCCATGCCATTGCCCTCAGAACATCAGTGACTGGGGCTGCTGGGTGATCTCAGTGACCCCCTGTCCCTGTCTGCAGGTGAGAGGTGTTGGCTCATGCCCTTGCAGGTGATGCTCTTTCACTGCACCTTTGTTGGAACCCTGAAGCCTGGGAGTTTTGAGCTTTCTGGCACTGACCCCCTGGAGAACACTGCTTTTGACCTGAGGCCTTGGAGAAGGCTTCCAAAATTGAATGATGGAGTTGGAATCACTGCTGGGTAGTTTGAATAGAAGTGTGTAATTTCACATGGTGAAGGGTTTGGAATTTGGGGTTTTAGAATACAGTAATAGCTATGGGACAAGATGGATGTTCTTGGGCATTGGCTCTTCTTCCTTCTTGTTCTTTCTTCTTCTTGATTTTAGGTAATAGTTTTTGGTTGGAGAGAAGGTACCCCAGTGCAGGTCACAGGTGTTTGGTTATTGGGTCAAAAGTATAAATAATATAGATTGTAGCTTTTAATTTGATAGTTAGCCTTTAAAAGACCTTGTAACTAGCTGGATTCGCCTCCATTTTCTCACTTGTGGCTTGATAGCTAAAAGTGCTGAAGAACTCTCTGTAGTTTAGATAAGATTTTAATAAACAACCGAGTCCAAACATGAAAATCCATCTCTCATGCTTCAATCCTGACTCTGACTGAAGGCAGAGGAAAAAGGAAGATAACCATTAATATGTGGGAATCCCTCCTTCCCACCAGTCACTGTGGAAGGGAACAGACCCAAAAACCTTCTCCACATCATGAGTGGTGTGGATTTGGATCTTCTTTCTGGGAATCACAACCAGGAGTGGGTTTGCTTCAGGTTTTGGTGGGTTTGGAATGATCTGTAAAGCTCCACCCATCACAGCATTTTCCATTCTCCAAACCAGGACATTTTTACCAGATTCAGTATTAAACCCAAACTAGGTTATCTTGGTTTTGAGCTTGAAACTTTCACTAGATATTTTGAAAATGTGTCCTTGAGAAATGATGAAAATCAAAAGATGTAGTGATAAAATCATGGGATGGGCCTGACTAAATTAATCCTTCCCTAACCCTCCCTAGTTCCCTGAGCCAGTTACAGGTGCTCACAGGAAAACTTCAACAAGGAGCAAAGATAATCCAATCATACAGCACATTATTCTCATTTCCCACTCCTGCTCCATCATTTTATTGAATGCTTTGTGGTTGTTTTATTCTGAGAAATTATGAGTAACATTTGCTCAAGTCCAGCCAGCCACAGGCAGTGATACTTTCACAAAAATACCCTTCTAGCCTCCAAGGGTTTGCAGCTTAGACATTTCCTGAGATACATGTGCAGTTTGGGGATTTAACAGCCCCAGTTTTTCTTTAATGAGTTCATCCAGTTGCTTTTCAGACTTGTGGGAAGTTTTAGCATCCACAGCTGAATTGCATCATATCCCTGTGGTAGGTGATGAACCATCTTCCTTCATGTGTTTTTCTAACTTACCACAGAGTTTTATGTTAGATGAGACCATAAGCTGTGTCTCCTGTGATCTGTATGGATCTGGAGAGACCTGATATACATAAATACATAAATATTCCTGATGTGGATGCTGCCCCACACTGCTGTCCCCACCATGGGACCTTTTACAGGCTGCAGATTGAGAACACAGCATGGAAAAGTAGTCACAGAGTGAGTTTATAAAATGGAAAAAACTTTGTAAATGTGTGATTCTCTATTCCTTGCCTAAAAGTTGTTAATCTGTCATTTGCTTTTTTCATGGTTGCTAAGCACTGAGCTGATGTTTTCACAAAACTGTCTGTTATCCTCCATCTGCTCCTGTCATCCTCACACTGCACTCACCATAACCTGAGTGATCACAATCAGCTCAGGCTCCTTTATTGTAGCTGAAAACGTGGGATTGCTCCTTTCCAGGTGTGCATCACTCCATATTTCCAGACGTGATGCCTCACATGTCCAACTCTGCAGTCATCCCATTTTTGCACAATCCGTCGGAGCAGCTGCCTCATATTTTTACTGCCACAGAAATTCTGTGTCACCCACAGATTTTACCCTCTCACCTCCTCTTCCAGCTGCTTTGTGAGCCTGTTAAGCTGCAAAGGTCCCAGCAGAACTCTCTGCAGGAGCCTTCTCATGACCTCTCCCCACAGTGAAAACCATCCTGCTCTCTTCTTGTTGCTCCATTTTTATCCAGGAGAAAATTTCCCCATCGGTCCTGTGACAACTAAGTTTCTAAGATCCCTACACTCTTCAAAACATTTTTCCATAGCTCATTGCTCTCATGAGCCAGAGGGCTTTTCTCAGCATCTCTCCTAATTACACTGTCTACTTTTTAACTCAGGGCAGCCAGAACATCACAAAGGGACTGGGCCCATACCAGAATTGTGTTTTCTCCTTTGTACTCCTTTCCTAATAACTACTGAAAGCAATTTGCCTTTTTTTCACTTTGAATTTTCAGCTGGCACATCCACAGTGATGGGGAGCTGTGTGAGTGACAGTAGCTAATTTGCAGCCCATCTTGGTGATTATATACTTAGGTTACTCTTCCTCTGTGCACTTTACTTTTTATTTCATTTACCATTTATCACCCAGTCAATCTTGTAAGATATTTCCACAACTGTTCAGCTATCTGCACTTTTTAAAAAATATGAAAAATAATTCTGAATCATCAGCATATTCATCATTTCATTATTCACCAAGCTTTCCTGATCATTTATGAGTATATTGAGCAAAAATCCTCTCCTCTCCCCTGTGATTGCTGACCTGTGTCTCCTATCTGAAAAGAAGTTATTTGTTTACTTCTTTGTGAATTTACTTTCTTGCAGTATTTCTTTATCTATTTTCCTTATTTTACTTTGAAAACCAAAGGTAATTTTTCTTCTTTTACTCTCTCACTTAATTATTCTGGGTCTATATGTGTGCCTGAGGACATCCTTTTCACATTTTTTGTTCGATGGTAAATATTTACTCAGTTTTTCCTATTGTGTCTTTCAATAGCACCCTGCTGTCTGCCAAGATTTCACACATTTTACTCTTCCTTTAAGCTCAATTTCATAAGTCTTCTTGATTTGTTTTTCCCTTTTTAGACAGTAATAGGTCAGGATTTGGAATCCCCCATTGCCTGTGGCATGGTAAACTGGAATGCATCACAACAATTACCATTACAAGACCTTTCAGTGGCCACATCTTGAATCAGATCTGAAATTCTCAGGATTTTCTTCCCTTCTCTGGATCACTACAAATCTGATGAGGTCCAGGAAAGAAATAAAATTTATATTTCCCTGCTTTGCTGTGTCCAGCCAGTGTGTCCTCTTCTCCACAGGCTGGTCCCCACCTCATTTCAGGAATGATAAGGATTTTCTGGGGTTATTTTGGTGTTCACAAAAAAATGATGGCAATGCTGAGATCATGGACTGCTTGGAGATCCCAGAAGCATTAGGGAAAATTACTGGCTCAGATCTGTATTTCTAAACTGGGCATTGCAGTCACAATGAAACCTTTTTGTAGTGTATTGGATGCTGAAATTCAGGCTTTTAGATCTGACTCAGCTCTGAGTTACACATTTGATTAACTTCAGTAATTAAATCTTTCTTTTCACCTTGGGCAAGGATGTTTGCCACAGAAATGTGACAAAAGTCCTCTTCCAGCACTGTCTGTGGTTTGTAGAAATGACATATTCTTTGATAAAATTCCTCTGAAGGAGTTTGAACTCACAAAGCTCAAGTTGATTTTGACAATTGCATTAATGCATCTGTGGTAGAGATCTTTATCAAAGCTGTGGATCTCAGGGGTTATTTTGAACTGTCCATTTTCAAAATTAAGATGTAGGTTTTTTCCTCTTTGTTTTTTGACCCCTCAGTGTTATCTGGTAGACAGACAGATATTGTCCTGGTTTGAGGAATTTCATGTGCTAACTCGTACTTTTCTGTGCTTTGCACGGCTGGAAGGAACAAATTGCAGACACTCCTCTCCTTTGCCACTGATTTTTTTTTCTCTGTTATGATGATTTATTTTAGAGAGCACTTAAAAATTGGGATTTACTTTGTGGGCTCATAAACATTGATGTTGGCCCAGTGACAGATTTCTTCATGTCAGCATTCAAACTAACAGATACCACAAAAGGAAATTCCCTTCTAAAACACTCCTTTAGGATGAAAATCAAAGTTGTGCTGTCTGCTGGCTATTTTAAGTGAAAAGAGATAGACAAAAATACCCTTATCCTTCAAAAATTCTGTATTAGCAGAATGAAGAGTTGCAGGTTGACACCAATCCATAGCAAGATCCAACACCAGCTGTGGTGATTTCTCCTTGTCCTTGCTGGGAAGGAAATGAGAGCAGCACAGTGCAGCTAAAAGGGACCAGGGGAGGGTGGTGAGGGAGGACACAGTGATGCCTTAAGTTTTAGCTTTTATATTTTTCAGATTCTCTACTGCATTGGTGTATGACTCTGAACTCCATACAAAGTGTTCCAAGTTCTCCTCCCAGCTCAGGCACACAGAACAATCCTTTTCCAGCCCCAGAACCAAGGACACGCTGCAGCTTCAGCCCCAAAAAGTGCAAACAGCAGAGAACTGAGGAGAGAATCTGGGAGGATGGGACTGCAGAACCTGGAGCTGGAACTGGACAATGAACCCCAATATGGAAATGGACCAAAACTTATAAAAGTGTGAAAACTCCTGACTCAGGGTCCATCTTGGGTGTAGCCCTGGCCAGGCTCTTGTACTGCCCAAGGTGAATCCTTTGAAGGGCTTTCAATAAATCCCTGATTTATTCCTTTAACACTGTCTAATCTCTGTTCCAGGCAGCCTCTCAA
The DNA here is from genome assembly GCF_052056855.1 of Sturnus vulgaris. Taxonomy (NCBI): domain Eukaryota; kingdom Metazoa; phylum Chordata; class Aves; order Passeriformes; family Sturnidae; genus Sturnus; species Sturnus vulgaris. The sequence goes on from NC_142244.1 coordinate 114,611,938, forward strand.
AGCATCAGCAGAGCCTGGGGAGGAGGAAGGAGCCCTCCAAGCCCCTTCTGCCCACGGGCACTTGCAGAGCCTGAGATCCTCCACAGAGTTACCAAAACCTTCAGGTAGGTGCCGGCCTCACAGAAGGAAACACATTTACAGGGAAACCCCAGATAATTTTAAAGGCTTTGCTATATAAACATATTAAAGATCTTTAAGTAATCCCCTGGCAGCAAGCAGGCAGCTCATTTCTTGCCGAGTGTTTGCTCTGAGATGCCAATCAAACGCTCTTTCCGCAGCAAGAGCTCGGGGGGGAGATTTGCCTTTGTGCCCGCAGCTGGGATCAGGCCCAAGAGGTGACAGCCAGCAGATAAGGGCTTAATTAATGTCCAGAAAGGAGCAGGAGCACAGACCTTATCTGCAGTTGCAGCTGACTCACACGATGGGCTGATAATCCACTGAGAAGTCCATGGAGGTCCGAAAGCAGCGCGGTCCCCCTTGGGATCTCTGCTTTCCTCTGGTGCACATTTCAGCCAAGCTCACTGCCCATCTCCCCGGTGGAAAAACTACCAATGACTTCTCTGCACAGGCATAAATGGTGGAACTTTGCACATAAGGGGAAAACTCGACTTTAAAGTTTTTAGTCTGATGTTTTCTCTAAGTGATGGAGGCAACAAGTGTGGTAGGAGCTGCTGAGTGATGGAGCACAGCCTTCTTCTGCCTGCAGCCTGGTTTCTTGTGTCATGGATATCACAAAATATCTAATTTATGAATTGTGACTGTCAATAAGAAGTGCCACCCATGTCTTAAATATGGATGGATAGAAATAGAGTCCATAAAGTACTGAATAAGTTAACCTTTAGGAAAAAAATAAACCTAATATTTTTTCACTTGTAGAATGAAATCCCTCACACTTTGTTGGAAATACTTATCAACAAATAAACTTCCTCCAAAACACAACCATAGAAGCCTAAAGTTCTCACTTTAAGCTTTGTAATGGAAAGATGCACAAAACAAATTAATATATAATATTTAAAAGCAAGAAGACACAATTCTGTCAAAGATCAAAAAGTGCATTGAATCTCTTTATTTTGGTGATGAACAGGAAGGGTTACCTGGTGGTTTCCCCATGGGAAAAGTGATGCTGCAGAGCACCCAAGGGGCTCCAGCCTGCCCTGCCTGCTCTGCAGGTGCCTCCTGTGGGGAGGGTGCAGAGATGGCTCCACCATCCCACTGCTTCTCCTCCATCCCTGGCACTGCTCTGATTGGCTTTAAGAGTTGACAAGTAGCTAGAAGTTAAGTAATGTTACAGTAAATGGTAGAAAACCATCCAAAAGGAATATTAAAACCTTCACCAGTCTAAGTCCCAAGGCTTGTTGTCCCAAAAAAAACCCAAACGTTTTTTCTCCCCTGGGAAAAACCAAGAGAAAAGCAATCAGGAAATTATTAGGTCAAGCATGGTGCTAGAAAAGTTTGGTTTTTGCAAAACACAGGCAGGTGGATGAGTTGGGAAGTGCTGCTCTGCTTTGAGGATCAAACATTTTGGGGATCAGGCAGAGGGGGTGGGGACAGTCCGTGTTTTGGCACCCCTGGAACAGGACCTTGCACAGGGCAGCAACTCCAAAATAAAACTGGGACACTCAGGACTGGTGCCTGGATGAGCACAGCACCTGTGGGGCAGGTTGAGATCTTACAGAAACTCATTTCTTCTCCTATGTCTGTATGCTCTTGGGCTTTTGGAGTTTGTTTTTTTCCCCTGATCTTACCTTCTTTTCCTAAATCCCCTTGTGTGGAAACCAACAGTGGCCTTATGTGCTCAGTATTTCTCAGTGACATCTTCCACTTTCTGTGTTCATGTATTTTTTCAGGTGCACAGTGGTCTCCTGAAGCTTGGGTATCACAGGTGGAGCCCTCCTCCCTTACCTATTTCAGATTAAGCATAACCAAAATCTTAAGGCCAGGGAAAAATCGAGGCAGAAAAGATACACTGGGTAGAAAATATATGTACGTATTTTTCAGTAGTGACTGGAAAATAAAACTGCCCAGAGGTCTAAAATACTCTAAAGGCAATGAGATCAGAGCACAGTGAAGTCTGGCACTCAGAGCCAGAGCTTCTGGCACCCAGAGGCACCCAGCAGCATCCATTTGATAGATCATGGGATCACGTAATAGACATGTATCTATAGGTACGTAATAGATATGTGATCAATAGCTCATGGGAGCCCAGAAATTTATCTCTGGGATATCAAAATATGCATGGCAACACTTCCTAAGCAAACAAAAGAAAACCCAACCTTCTGGGTGAAGCTCCAGATGGAACAATGTTATCAGACCTCGCTGGGCAAACACGAGGAGTGCATAAAACCCACGGCTTCCAGGGAAAGCAGCACCTCTCCTCTTGCCAGAGCCATGGATCTGAAGGTGGTCTGTGCACTCTCCATCACCCTCATCATAGCCCTCAGCACCCTGGCAGAGGGAGTTGCACCTCCAAGTAAGTACATCCATGTGCTGTTGCCTTCCAGGTTCGTGTGGGACCCTCATCCCACCGACTGCAGCCAGATCCTGTCAGCTTTAACAGCTCTCTGTGCTGCTATTTCTTCCCCAAGCGGAGCCTACTTTTTAATTTTAATCAGAGAGATGTATAGCAGAACGTGAAAGACTGCAGCTGAACTCTTGTGCTGGTGGAATAACCAGGAACCCGCTGCAAAGGCAGAGGAGGTCGCTAGAACAGGACCAGGGCTGGAACAGGAGCCAGCTTTGTCCAAATTTTTTTCTGACATTTGGTTTATGCTGCTTTGCCACGTGAATACAGTTTTAAAGGAGTCTATCTGCCTCCTCATTGAAAGGCAAGTCATTTAGACAGCTCCAGAAGTGGAAAGCAAGTAACTCAATGACAGCTGGAGGACAGCTCCAGAATTTCTTGGTTGTGGCTGACTGTGCAAATGACTTAAAATGTTAAAAGCTGCAGCTGTTTGTACATCATCCTGTATTTTATAATCAGCTGTCAAGAATGAAAAGATTTTGTATCTTTACACCTGTTGAATATCCACTGGACCCTTAAGTCTTTCCCTCTTCACATGAGATGGGCAAAGCTGCAGACATTTAATAGCATAATATTTGAAATATTGAAATGGGATTTCCCTTTGGTATGGTCAATTCGAAGCCCACAAACCCCACTGTGATGGGCTGGCTTGGCTGCAAGTGAGACCACAGACACTCAAAGTGTGATGTATAGCCCTGACCAAAACTGGTCGAGATTTAAAAGCAACTTTTAAACCCTTCAAGTTGTGGTCTTTGCAGGGAGCCAAAAAGATGGAAAGCATCCAGGGAAAGAGCATTGTTCCCAGTGAGCATTTGATAAACAGCCCTCCATAAAAGTGTGCAAACTGACACCCTGTAACTTGCTCCTTCTGTCCTGAACAGCAAAATGCCAGTGTAAAACGGTTCCCAGGGAGAGGAAAAACTGTGGCTACCCAGGGATCTCAGCATCAGAGTGCAAGAAAATTGGGTGCTGCTTCAACGCTTCAGTCCCCAGCGTCCCCTGGTGCTACAGTCCTAAACAAAAGAAAGGTAATATCTCTGCCAGAAACACTGATTTACCTCGTGTTTGATTATCCAGAAAAGTGTACAACCAGGGAGCAGTTCTACTTTCCTCCTTAGACAAGAAAAGTGGGCACAAACCTCTGTAAGGCGACCAGTGGGGGTAAAATGCAAAGTCAAGCCTTGCTTATCCATCAAACCTCTGCCTCATCCTCTTCACACAATGTATTTCCCCTTCTTTCATGCTTCTAGTTATCAAGCAACCTGTGCTGATTACTTAGAGAGATTTCAGTGTCATTTGTGGTCTTGTCCATACAAGCTACTTGTTTGACATCTGTCAGCATCCTGCTTCTATTTTTTACCATAATTTTCTCAGACAGGATAACAGCTGCTCTCCTGGTCTTTCTAGGATTAGCTGTATATTTTACATAACTGTGTTAAGTAATGGAGTGTAATTAGCTGCATTAATTAACTCGGTGTAATCTACATTTGCTGGGCTGACAGCACGACTCCTTCTTAGAACTCCAGGGCAGTCTCAGCAGCTGCACAGGTGACATGAAAGGAAATAAGTGTGCAAAGGCAATGTTACCCAACAAGAGAACCTGATATAAATTGAGATTAGTCAACAGGGATCAGAATTACACTTGGAAAAAATAGTTTTGCTTTTGAGCACTGTTTGCAATGCTTGTAAACCTTGAAAAACAAGCAGCAGCAACTTAGGGTGCCATTTTCACAGAATTGCTTTTCTGAGCAGAACTGCTCCATGAGAGAAAAACTGAAGTATTCAAGCTGGGTGATATAATCTCTTTACTTGGGATTTTAGTTTTAAGTGCGTGGAAGAGCTGTGATTTCCTCCTAAAGATTTATTTCCTTTCTGTAATTTAAACTGGCATGCAGAGAGGTCTGGGTGGTCCTCTCCCTGTGTTAGCCAGGCTGCTCTGGGCTTAGCATGGGTCAGGTCATGGACAAACCCTGCTCTGAGGCCAGTGTGTGTTACCACCACAGGAGACACAGGACTTTTCACCCCATTGCTGGATTTAGGAAAGGTAAGGATGGGTTGCTGCCAGGGATGCCAGGGATGAATTTTGCCTCCTCTTATCCCTGGGGCACAGCAGCAGTTCATCATCCTTTGGAATTCAGTTTTGCCTGAGAGGCTGGGTGAGGATTTGGGTAAATCTGCTGGCTGAAATTGGTTCAGAGAAGGTCATCATGGCCATCACATCTGCCCAGTGACCTCACCTTTTTGTCCTGCCTTTTATTTGTGAATTACATCACCACGCAAACGGAGCATGAAGTAACACATTGTCTTTCCTTCCTCTTTTTTGTTTTTTTTCTCTGCTTTACACAGTGAAAAAAGTATGTCCCACCGATGCCCACCACAGGATAAACTGTGGCCACCCTGGCATCAAGCCCTGGGAGTGCACAAGGAAGGGCTGCTGCTTCAGGGCACACCCCGCCGGGGTCCCCTGGTGCTTCTACCACCGCAACGTGGAGGAAGGTAATGTCCCCCAGGACATGTCCCCCTGTCCCTGGGGGTGCTCCTGGCACTGTCCCTGCTCTGCCCAGGCTTGCTGTGCTGTGCCAGACAGAGAATCCTAAGGGTGTGAGCAGAAAAAGGTGGCTAAACCCTAAAAAACTGCTTATGGTACAGAGTGGGGTGTTGCTGATGCATCTGAGCCAGGGATCTGTGGGCAGTGTGGTGGTCTGGGCTCAGGTGTGACCCCACTAATCCCATGGTAGAGGTGCAGCCACCCAGCTCACATCCACCTTATCAGCATGAGAGATAAAAGGGTTTGCTTTGGAAACCTGGAATGAAACCTACAGAACTTTCTGATCCCCGGCTAACTTTGTTTTAGTTAGGATTGACCTTTCAGCATATTTAATAATCACACTGTGCTCTGTACTACCTAAAATTCACCATAATTTGGTTTTACTGATCTGGATCATAACTCTGATGAAACACATTTACATATGGGAGTTGGTTGAGATGGCTAAAAAATTGCCTTTTGGATGTCCTACATTGAAGCAAAACATTTCCTAGCAACTTCTGTGATTTATGGAGAAAACATGTCCCTTAATCTGCTTTTCCTCTTTACCTCCCCAGCTTGTTAAAGGAGAAACTTCCATCGACAACTTTGCAATCTTTGGATCCACTCCAATGGGACAACAGACGGAGGTCCCAACTCAGACTTTGTATTTTGAACAGCCGTGATTTCTAGGCTGTTTTTTTATCTGGGATTGACTCCTTTCTGATGAAAAGTTACTGGTACCTTTTATTCTCTGAGTAGGCTAGCACTGCACAGGTTTTCACTGTAATAAAAGAAGTAAGACACAACTTGTGAGATTTTTTTTTGCTGTCTTTATTTTAAAGCTGTGTATTTCTCCGTTTCCCAGAGAATTTGGCATGCCAGCAACCTGCTGATGAGGGAGCAGGCACCAGTGCTTCCAAAAGGAACATGGCACTCAGCTTTTTTGTGTTAGTTATGCTTCACACTTGCAAGTGACTGCTTGAATTTGTTAGCTGGCATCACACAGGCCACCCATCCTTCTGAATGCGGGAAATATTCAGAGTTTATATAGATTTAGCTGTGGGTTTGGGCTTTTTTTTCCCCTTGAGACATAGGGAAGGGTACCTTTGATAGCTGGTCTCAAACCCCTCCTGCTCTCTGCATGTCCCAGTCTCTGGTGCTCACCACAAGCAGGTCCCATGGGTCACGTTCAGGAAATGTCTCTGCAGCACTAAAAGCAGCACACAGGCTTTCCCAACCCTGGCCTAAATCTGAAATGGAGCTGCTGTGTCTCACCAGACACAGGAGAAGCTCCCGGTGTCGAGTGGCTGCTTTGTCCTGGGAGCCTTTCATGCTCAGCAAGCAGTTTGAATGTTTCCCTGATCAGCTGAAAGCTCAGTGAAGAGCTCAGGAAAGAGCCTCTAAGAGCTGTGCTGGGGATAAAATGGGGACCCTGAGATTGCTGCAGCAGCAAACTGTGCTCAGGGCTGAGCAGGGGAGAGCAGATGTACAGGGCTGTGCTGCAAGGAGAGAGAAAAAGGTGGAGACCCAGAATCACAGAATGGTTTATTTGGAGGGACCTTAAAAAGGTTTATTCTAATCCAACCCTCTGCAGTGTGCAAGGACATCTTCAACTCGATCATGTTGCTCCTAGCCCTGTCCAATGGGTCCTTGAACTTTTCCAGGGATTTTTCACTTCTCTGAGCAACCTGTTACAGCCTTTCACCACCCTACTGTAAAAATCTTCCTCCCTGACATGCCTCATTGGAGGTTTGATTTATCCCAGTACACTTTAGTGATGAGTAAGTTTATCCAGGTAAAAAATTAGTCATTCATAAACCACTTCCAACAGACTCAATGATCTTATTTGAATATGGTCAGATACCAGTTGTAATATGTGCAATAAACTGAGCAGTGTACTCAAGGTCTTTGGAGGTGTTTCACAGAATCACAGAAAATGCTGAGTTGGGAGGGACCACAAAAATCAAGTCCAACTTGAATTGGAGCTCAAGGCCCAAGAATCCCTGTGCCTGAGAGTGTTGCTCAAACATTCCTTGAGCTCTGCCAGGCTGGTGCTGTCACCCCTGCCCTGGGGAGCCTGTTCAGAGCCCAGCCACCCTCTGGGAGAAGAATCCTTTCCTAAATCCAACCTAAACCTGCCCTGACACAGGTTCAGGCCATTCCCTCAGTCCTGTCACTGTCACACAGAGCAGAGATCAGTGCCTGCCCCTCCTTTCTCCTCTCAAGGAAGTTGTGACTGCAGTGAGGTCTCCCCTCAGTCTCCTCCAGGCTGAACAGACTCAGTGCCCTCAGCATCATCCCTGGGCATGATATCACCTGCAAAAACCACAAACTGCTGTGCTCAGGCAAAGCATTCCCAAGAGCCAAGCCACCACTGGGTCATGGAGCTGCTCCAGATATTTGGGGCTGTAAATCAGAGTTAGTTGCTCACAGCACTAATAATTATTCCCTAAGGTATGTCATCATCACTAAGTCCAAAGGGATGATGTCTATTCTGGGAATTTACACTTGGGAAGTTCTCAAGGTCTCTCTAGGCAGGCTGTTATCAACACTCTCACAAATCAACCTGGAAAAACCGCCTAGAATTCTAAAAATTAATATTTGTAGTGAGAAAATAAAGCTGACAGAAACAGAGTGGAAGCCACAGCCGCTGAGGATTTGAAGATGACAGGCAGAGCCAAGGCAGAGCAAAGTGAGATCCCAAAACAGGAGTGCACACCAAAGAGAAGTGTGCAGGACCTGCAGAGATGTGGCTACAAAAGGAGGGACCTTCCTCTCCTCCCCTTCAGGGTGACTCTGAGGGCTCCCCTCACCTGAGCCAGTGTCCATGGGCCTCATTGACAGCCTCGGGGAGAAAAAGCCTCGAGGATTCACCCTTTGTATCCACAGCCAGTGCTAAATAAGTAAACAAAGTTCTGAATTGCCAGTGGTTTTCTTTTTTCTTCTGCCTTCACTCAGAGTCAGGATTGAATGCTCAAGACATGGATTTCTTGTTTGGACTTGGTTGTTTATTAAATCTTATCTAAAGTACAGAGAGTTCTTCAGCACTTCTAGCTATCAAGCCAAAAGTGAGAAAATGGAGGTGAATCCAGATGGTTACAAGGTCTTTTAAAGGTTAACTATCCATTTAAGAAATACCACCTATATTATTTATACTTTTGACCCAGTAATCAAACACCTGTGACCAGCAGTGCAGCACTGACTGTCCAACCAAAAACTACCTGAAATCATGAAGAAGGAACAAGAAGGAGGAGACAACACCCAAGAACCTCATATTGTCCCATACCTATTACTATATTCTAAAACCCCCAAATTCAAAACCCTTCACCATGTGAAATTACACACTTTCATTCAAACTACCCAGCAGTGATTCCAACTCCATCACTCAAATTTGGAAGCCTATTCCAAGGCCTCAACTCAAATGCAGTGTTCATTTGAGGGCCAGTGTCAGAAAGCACAGAAAGTTCAAAACTCTCAGGCTTTAGGGCTCCAACACTGAATATTCTCCTGGAGAGAAAAAAAAGTAGGTCAGCGTTTGTGATTTTCGTCAGCAAAGGTGCTACAGGAACCGATTTTTGTCAATTTGTGACACACTGGCCTTGTGCTGATGGGGCCATTACGCAGGGAATGACGTTTAAAATCCCAAATACCCAATAGTCCTAAACTGCAACCATGGCAGCTGAGTGCCACCAAAGCTCCAGCTTGTAATAAAGGCTGAATAGAACATGTTTGACACTGCAGATTGATTGCAATGGTGCTTCAGTGAGTGAAGATGTTCTACTGGCTTTTAAAGCAATTGTCGCCAAGGGAAAGGTCTCAGAAATGGTTCATTTTGAGGTAATCAGGAAAACTGTGTCTGGCTGACAGGGAGAGCTAACAGAGGAGAAAACTAGGACAGGCAAGGAGCTCAGAGCAGATGGGTGCTAGCAACAAAGAACAAACATGTAGCCATGTGAACAAGGGATTTATCTCCAAAAAGTGGTGGTTTTTTTGTTTTTTTTTTTTAATGTGCCACTTCCATCAGGTACCGTTCCCAAATGGCTCTGGGTAAGGTGTGGATCCTGCTACAGTCACACACCTCCTCTGGCAGAGCTTATGTTCAAAAGAAAGATTTCAGAGACAAGGTGCTAAACTGAAGTGAAAAAGAATATGGAAACTGAAATCTTCCTGTTGAGAGCAGCCAAGTCACACGGTGCTGCCACAGGTCTCTGTGTGAGTTACTGGCTTTACTAAACCTTGAAAACTCGACCATGATGCCATTAAACAGCTTGAGAACAGAAAATAAAACACAAGAACCAAACCCAGCTCCCTGTGTTAAACCCAGGCAGAATGATGATCTCCAGACCCAGATTTAGTTTCCCTCACTGCCAGACTGAGTCCAAAAAGGAAAATTCACTACTCTGGGGTGATGGCTGCTAAACCTTCCTTAGGAGCAAAGTTCAGGTGAGAGTTTGAGCAGCTCTCAGGTGAGTTTTCCAAGCTGCACTCTGCCAGAAACAATAACCCTGTTTGGGCAGCAGAGTCCATTATTACTGTTCAGGCTTTTTCCCTCATCTGAGCCTTCTTCTAAAGCGTTTGAAAGCTCCAGTGTTGGTAGATGAACGTGAGCTGCCCAAATACCTTGGAGACCATGGATGGTCCTGTCCCAGCACACCTCACCAGGTACACAATGGGATTACACATTTATCCTCAGTACTAGAAAAAACCATCCAAACAGACTTTGCTGTAAAATATTTGTGCTGACATGCAGAATGCATTCAAGTTCTAGAACCAGCTGGGTAGTGCTGGATCCCAGACACGTGGGGTTTTTAAGCTTTCTGTGCTTTCTGGCACTGACCCCCAGACCTGAGGCCTTGGAGAAGGCTTCCAAATTTAAGTGATAGAGTTAAAATCACGGTGTGTAGTTGAATGGAAGTGTGTGATTTCACATGGTGAAGGGTTTTTAATTTGAGATTTTTATAATATAGTAATAGGTATGGGATAAGATGGATGATTTTGGGTGGTGTCTCCTTTCAGTGATCTTCCTCCTTCTTCTTCATAGTTTCAGGCAGTAGTTTCTGGTTGCACAGTTAGTGCCACACTGAGGGTCATGGGAATTTAGTTATTGGGTTAAAAGTATAAATAATATAGGTGTTATTTGTCTGTTGGACTGCTTAGCATTAAGAGATCTTGTAGCAGCTGGACCTTCCTCCATTTTGCTCACTTTTAGCTGGTAGCTGGAAGTGCTGCTGAACTTTCTGTACTTTAGATAAGATTTAATAAACAACCAAGCCCAAACATGAGAAAATCCATTTCCTTCATGTATTTGTTAGTTCTGGCTCTGAGTGAAGGCAGAAGAGACTGAGACAAACCACTGATTAAGTGATGCAAAACTCCCACCACTGTTAGAGGTCCCCCTCAGGTGCTGAGAAGAGAATGCTCCTTTTTCCTTTCTGCCTTCCTTGGTTGCTCCTTCCCCTGCCAGTGAATGGTAAATTTTCCATTTTCCACTTCATAAAATTTCATTTCATAAAATTTCCATGTCCCAGAGGTGGGCAGGGTAAGAAAGCAAAGTACTTTTCTGCTAGAGACCAGTGTTTCTATTCACCCAGCTAAGTCCTTGTGCTTTGTGATCTCCATTTGTACACCCAGAAATCTCCCTTGGAGAAGCCACCAGACAAAGACAGGACCTTTCAGGGTCTGTCTGTGAGTTAGATCTCTCAGGCTTCCTTCAACATGTGCCTCTGTCTCAGAGCATAGCAGAAGGTTGTTTTGGTAACCAGCAATTTTGAGGGATTCAGCACTAGAACATCACAACTGAAATGAGAATCTGGAGGTCTTGAATTAAAATATTTCACTGCAGCTGAGCCAAATATCTTAATTGATGAACTTGTTGCAAAAACTCTTGGAAATTCCCAGGGGTCTGACTTGCCACCAGTGTGGACTGACACTCCATTCTGTGGTGATTTCAGAAAGCTTCATAAGAAGTAAATTTGGTAAGTAAAATCCAGCCTCTTCCTGCCATAAAATGAGATTTCCCTGCTTCTTGAGACTTGGCATTGTGCCCCATCCAAGGAATGCTTCACCAAGACACAGAATATGAGTTTCAATGAACAGAAGGAGAAAAATCAAAAGGTTTACTGTCACTTTTGTTTCTTCTTTCAGTACTTTGAGGTTACTGTCTGACTCTTACACAGAAAGACAAAAAGCACCTGTAAGACTCTTGCTGAAGCCATAAAATCTGCTTCATATTTGTCTCTACAGATGCCATGGGGATAAAATAAAAAGGTCCTAGGAACAGGTGGAGCTTTATTCTGTCTGTCCAGCAGAGCAAAACAGGCAGTGGGGCAAGAGAATGACTCTGCTAGAAAGACCTGGGGGAAACAATGCAACTCTGAGGGTTGTTTTTGCTGTCAGAGGCTGACAATGGATCAGCTTCATGTTTTGATAATGTTTTCTGCCTGTGGAATAGACAACATTGACTTTTTTCTCAGCCTTCCCATGTGTGTTCAGGCACAGGCTTGGAACAGGAATGTCAGGAATCCAGAAAAGCCACCACACAGAGTTAACAGTGCATAATAAAATTCACAGGTCTTGAAAAAATCTACAAGGCACAAGAAAAAAAAAAATTTAAAAAAGACACAGAACCAAATGAGGCTGTGAAATTTCAAATGCACCAAACAACAGAAATGGATGCAATTAGTGTCAGTTTGACTAATCCAGCCCTTGACAGCTTTTCTGCCCCTAAATGAAGCTGGCAACACTTCCCACCAAGCCCTTCATGAAGGCTGTCCCATGGGAAGATGTCAGTGCTGGTGGCTGACAGCCCAGCACCTGCTCACTGCTCACCTGGGCAGATCCCTGCACCCTCCCAAGCTCAGCGAGCCCATCCCTCACTCTACCCACCTCCCTGGTGCCTTCCAGCCTGCATTCCAAAGCAGGATTTAAATGGATAGCTGTTAGAAAATGAAGTTTCCTTTATTTTCAAATGCCCTTTATTTTATGAATCCATTTGGAGTGCACAGTGGATGGGAATTGCATGTTAGGTATATTAATTTTTGCAGTGTTGCTAATGAGAAGTTTATGGTTGGGTTATTCAATAGCATTAACTGCCATATAAAATGCTTAAAGTAATTTATATTGCCACTCAGGCTACAAAGGACTCCCATTCTTCCTCTTCCCTTCCTGATCTATGGACAACAATTGGCACTGGGAGGCATTTTGTTTTTGGGAACATAATTCCTTCGATTGAGTATTATTTCCAGGGCTATAAAACTTAACATAAAGTATAATCTCTGACATCATGAGAAAACTATCTTGAAAATGAAATCCTATTGCATCCTTAGGGCAATCCATGCTCTAAGCATCATTGCTGATGTGATTTATGGGTGGGTAATTAATTTGTAAAAGTTAGGGCAGTTTTCTTTGAACTGTGGTGAGCAAGGCAGGGTAATTTGGTTGCTCTGGTGACCTGGATGGGTGGCACAAAGAACAGTGATGTTGTCTAGACTTGGCCTTAAGTCCAACACCAGGAAACAGCCTTAAAAATGCATGAAAAACCACCCAGGCAAAGTGAGTATTTTCCAAAGCACAGGGCACCAACCCTGAACCCTCCTCCTGGCCCTGACGTTGTTCATGGGTCCTTGCACAGCTCAGGATTTCTGCCCAAGAGTTTCCCTGCCAGTGCAGCAGGAAGCAGCAGGAACACTAAGCATGTCACTCTTTGGCCAATGTGGATCTTCAGGAGAAACACAAGAAATGAAAATACTGTACTTCCTAAAGCAGCTGAAGACTTTCCTGGTGACAGAAATGCCCAGAGGGCTGCAGAGCATGGCACAGGTGCTGTGGCAGAATGAGCGAGAAGGGTGTTGGTTAAAATGGGAAATGGACAGGTGGGACTGGCAGGATAAAACAGAGATTTTCTTCAGCTGGGGAGAAGGGAGGAAGAAACCCAGCCATTCCAGAGTGCCAAGCAGAAGGCAGACAGGGAATGATCCTTTCCTGCTTCTTGTAATGAAACAGCACAGGGAACATCTGCTACTCACAGGTAGAAAGGACAAGATGGATGGAAGATTAGTCCATGGAAGAAAAATCAACCAAAATTGGATGAAAATACAAAGGTAATTAATTGCACTAGTTCAGGAAGTCCTTCAATTGTTTAGGGTTTCTCAGAGAAGCACCCCCTGATGCTTGCCCTGTTTGGGTTGGAAGGGACCTTAAATCCCATCTAGTTCCAACCCCCAGTGTGACTGCAGTTCTGCTTTTAAGGATTTTTACTGGATATTTCTGTAACACACCTGTACTGGGAGTTACCTGAAAGCACCACAATTGGGAACAGGCAATTCCATGTCCTTGCTGGCTGCCAGGATCAAGGAGCAGGCAGTGAAAATGTATCATTACCAACACATCTTCCACTTCCCCCAGAGTGAGAATAAGAACAAAGGCATCTGTCTGAAAATAATAACACTTTATTTGATTTTTTTTGTTTGTGTGTGTGTGTGTGTTACATTATCATAAATGTTCTCTAGTCTCAGAAAACAAAGCCCTAAGTTTGGAAAATAATGCACATACAAATCTCTTCTTACAGGTATTAAGTATACAGAAATATACAAAGATTTCTCTATTACTGTAATATATCATCAGAATGCCCCACATCCCACATTTTTACTCAGGTCCACTGTACCAGGAAGCGTCAACTACAAAGGTAACAAGCAACCTGAAAAAGACATGGTTTGTATAATATAATTACATTATATGTATATATATATATCTACAACAGTGCAAATATATCACAGCGTGCAGGCAGCAATAGTCTCTAGAGAAGCAGAAGAAAATTGATTCATAGTAATGCAAATGCATTACAGGAACAAGAGACAACAATGACATATTAGATATTCAGAATATGCACACTTCAGCACGCTGATTTAAAATCATACCTTGCATTGACTCTTGCTTTGAAAAACAAAAGAACCAAATGTTAAATAATTCAGTAACAGGTTCAAGGGCAGAATCTCACAATAAGGTCAACTGACTCAGATAAGGTATTTGATAAATCTTTACTGACACAGGTAAAGGCTCGGCTCCACTGCAGGACTTATTATCTTCTTCTTTTAAGATATATCAGTGTAATCATCTCAAATTTAAATTTTTTTGCCATCATTTAAGATAATTTTTCCCTTTTTTTTTTTTTTAATTGATCAACTACTTCACATTTGTAAGGGTTGGCATAATTATCATTGAGGCCAAGAAAGCTGGTTTCTGGGAAGTCACAGAAAGGAGTTTGTATAATGATTACCCTAAATGGGCCACTAAAATAAGCTACAATGGAGTCAAAAAAAAAGACATCACAGATGCCACTGAAGTAGAAAATCCCATCAACCTTTAAAAGTAGAAGCTTCCATGTTGCCTTGCAATCTGCTTAAAAAGACATTTTTCAATTTTGTTTTTTCTTCTTGAAAGAGTAAAGCACACCCAGAGATCCAGCACAGTGGGGTTTTGTAGCTCGAGGAAGTCTCAAAGTCATCCCTCCACCTTTGACCATCCTGCACCCTTCCCAAACAGCTCATTTTCACACATGGACAGCAGCCATGAATATTCAGAAAAAAGGGACACAAGCAATCAGTAGGCATGGGCTGACATGCATGGGAGCACCCAGAAAAAAAAAGGAAAAAACAAAAAAACCAAAACAGCAAAAGGTGGATGTGTCTTGAAGGTACAACCAGTGCAGAGAATGCAGGCTGAGCCATGGCCATGTTTTGTGCCAAAGGAGACACATCCTGACTGGTCACCCTTTGTTCTACAGTGCTGGCAACAGGTCCCAACAGAAATCTAAATCTCTTAAAGAAAGGTTCTAGAGCTGACAACTACATAAAATTATCATCTGTCGTAAAATTTCAAAATAACAAAGAGACTGAAGCTAATTTTTGTGCCCTACGGTGCAATTACTGCTTCAGAAACTCTACTTGAAATATGTACAGAAACAGAAAAAAAGCATTAAACAGAACCAAAGTGAAACTTGCTATGTTTGCAGGCTCAGCCTGCAAACTTTTAGACATGAAATATGAAGAGTGGTATGTGGGCTTGATAAAAATCACTCAGTGGGACACACCACAACAACCCCTTTGTGTGTTATGGGAACAGGTATTTAAGAGCAGGGCAGTAGGAGCTGATCCCTGAAAATGTCACTGCCCCTGCTCACTAATGGCAGAGCCCCTGATTAACTCCAGTGGCACTCAGCACTTAATTTCTGCACTCACCAGTGCTGTGTGGCACTGCAGTGATCAGCCTGTCGCAGGCTGTCACAGAGGACATGACACGGTGTCATTTTCTGCCTACTTCTAGTTCCCAACAGCTTTTCATACTATCATACATTATAAATGGATCTCCACACGGAAATTCCTGAGCAATTGCACCCCGTGGGGCTGTTCTGATAGGAAATAAAGGATGGCATCCAGTGAAGGATGGAGACTCTCCTTAGTGCTGCATTTACAGAAATATTTTTAAATGTCTTTTACAGCAGTACTCAGGTTAAGTTCTAGCTGGGCTTTGGCCCTTCTAATTTCTCTTTGCAGAACCTCACAACATCCTTGTAGTCCTGCTGGTTTGCCTGCCCCTCCTTCCAAGGGTTTTTTTTCCTACTCCCAGTTTTGTACCCTGAGTTCCAGCCAAATCTCCCTGCTCAGCCAGGCCAGCCCTTCTCCCACTCTGGCTCGTCCTTTGGCACATGGGGATGGATGGCCTGCTCCTGCTGTGCCTTTAGGATCTCCTTCTTAAGAATCTCTGTGTCTTCCTGGACTTCTCAGCCCTTCAGGGCTGCCACTCACAGGACTCTGCCAATCCAGCTGCCAAGCACAGTCTGCCCTCCAGAAGTCCAGGATGGAATTCTGCTGCCACCCCTCCATCTCCCCAAGAACCAAAACCTCTCATTTCATGTTCACCGTGCCCAAGAGGATCTCCAGCCATCACATCCCCCACCAGCCCTTCTCTGTTCACAAACAGATCCAGTGGGGCATCACCACTGCTTGGTTCCCTCACCAGCTGTGCCAGGAATTAGGAATTACTTCCCACACACTCCAGGAACATCCTGGACTGTTTCCTCTCTGCTGTGTTGTATTTCCAGCAGATACCTGGCAAGTTAAAGTCTGCCACAGGAACAAGGGGCACTGATCACAGCACTTCCCATGGGACATTTAATCCTGGAACAGACTCCCACCAGGATATCTGCTTTGTCAGCCCTCCCCCTGATTCTCAGAATCCCAAAATCCACCCAGCACTGTGTAAACAGGTCAGGTAGGATCTCCTCTGTGAGGATCAGTGGGGTGGCACAGGTCAGCATGTACCACACTTCCTTGCAGGAACAAGTGTTTAATAAAACATTCCTTTCTGCAGAGAACACAGAGTTTGACACAAAAGTGTGGATCGAGCTGTCAATCACCTGAGACATCCAGTTCTTGGACTCAAGTTCATTATCTCCCACTTACATAACCAGCTCTCCCTGCTACATGTGCACACATTCCTCTCTTCTAATGAAAATAGGTACTTTGTGCTCTAAATTCTAAGACCTGAAGAGGATTTCCGCACCAGTCTTCTTCCACTCCCTTTGACCTGTAACAATGGAATCTTCTCAATTTCTTAAGAGTAGAATCTGCTTTCCAAATCTTTTATTTCATTCTAAATAATAATGCTTCAAGTTATTTTTATAAACCTTCAGGGTTTTTGAGATTATATGCAAGTTTCCACGATGAAAAACAACAAAAGTATGAAGGACCTAAAGTCTTAACTAAGACACACAGTAACCAAAGCAATATCTCAAAACAAGTCAAAATAGAACAAGGAAGTCAACAGGACTCCTGCAATCCCAACAAAAATCATACATTCAGTTTTCAAGAGACCTTTAGAAACCTTTAGCCTTTTACACAACTTTTAGCCAGGCTGTGACTGGTTCAAATGGTAATAGTGGCATTGATTTCAAAGAGTTTATGGCTCTTTATATATGGCTATAAAACTGAGGATTTGAAAATTGAGGGTTTGAAACCTTTAAAATCTTGCTGGCCTTGTTATTCTTCCAAGTGAGGCCTTCAGAGCTTCACAAAGGGCTGCTGAACACAGGAGCACCTGCATGCTCATTAACCTGGGAATGTGTTTATACCAGCCTGTTAAACTTTATCTCCATGTAAAGAGGAAAAAAGCCAACCTGAGACTACATTAAGAATCTCTGAAGTAGATGAAAATATAATTATGATGGATATTTAAATGCTTCTGTCCCACAGCAGTGACAAAAGGGAGATCATTAGTTAATTTGTGAACTAGGGAGGGAAAAAATTATTATCTATGTGTATCACTGAGTTTCCAGAGAATTAATTCTTTACTGGGATACTACAGTCTGAAATCATTCCTTAGAATAGTAACTTCCAGCTAAATGCTGCCAGCAGAAGGCTGGAAAAAGGACTGTCTCTAACAAAAAAAGGAGTGACAAAAATATTCCTAGAGCAGGAATTTTCTCAGGAACACCCGTGGAGGAGCAGATTTTTGGCTACCATAACACAATATGAAGTTACAGTACAAGAGGACATGCTGGAGGCTAAAAACATAAAATGAGACAGCCTAAAACCAGAGGAACAGGCACAGATAACAAGACAATATCCAAGGAATTCATACACTAAACTGGTCTAGATGGGAGAGAACAGCATCCTGCAAGACACCAGTGTGGAAATGCCAGCAAAGTTACCTCATCTGGAACACTGCAAGGGATTGTCAGGGTGATGTTTGGTAAATGGTGCTGGTAAACACAAAACATGAACCCTGAAGGTATTCAATGCCAGGGATGTCACACTCTTTGACCTCAGCTTGGACCAGAAGTCTGTGGCCTAAGAGTAATTTGGCAAATGCAGTCCTTTGTCTGCTTGCAAAAATTGTTTGAACTGCCTGTAATATTCCCAAATACTTTGAGAGTCTTGAAGTAATCAAGGCACGTTGTGCAAAAGGGATTTAATCTTGTGCCTTGTTTAAAAACTGTTCACAGCTATGAATATTATTTAGAATAGCTCAAATTCTTAATTTCTCAAATCTGACAGCCATATAGGTTCATACCTGCTCGTGATTGTGCCTGGAAAAGCTGCAGAGCTGTACAAAAGCTTTTTGAGAAAAAACAGCAACAAAAATTATGCACACAGGCTGTGCAAGGAATTTGGTTTTTCTTCTATGGTAAAGATCGATTTTGCTTTCACAGGGAAAAAACTTTTTACTTTCAGGGAAAGTTCAGCTAGCCTTCCTAAAATATGTGACTTGATTCAAAGCCTTCCAGATGTCCTGAGTTTATCAGGTACACACAGTCTGTGTCTGTATTGGTAAATCAAACAGAGCCTGGGCATGGGCCAGGAAAACTGGGAAACCATTTTTTTCCCAAATAAATGGCAGAGCTGCAGACCAGCACAGCCAGAGCTTTTCCAGACAGGGTTTGGGTTGTGTAAAAGTCAGTCCAGGGGCCATTCCTATTAGCCCCAGCTGTATGAGGACTAACAGAGCTGGCCCTGGCACTATTTATTTCACTAGGAGAGAAACAGCCATGGAGTCTTGGAAAAGTTTGTGAATTTTTGACTGCTGGGGGCCAGAAGATGGACCAGGTCCCTCTTTTCTACCCTGCTGCCATGAGCTGTTGGGCTCCTCAAGGGTTTGCTGACACTGAGCTGCCTCCAACATGCAAGACTTCAGCATCCTGATGGGAATAATGGATTTACAGAATGTGCAGGCCTCACCCAGGGGTCTGGGACACCAAGATAAATTCACAGTCATGGCAGAAGGCTGGGCAATTTGCACCAAAGCTTACCAAGGTGTCCAAAGTGAGTATGGTGGACTCATTTTGGGCTGAAAATCAGTGACAAAATTCACATCAGCTTGGAACCAGAACTCCCCCAGAATAACAGTTTCATTGATGTTCAGATCAACTGATTCCCATGTTGTGCATGTAGACTTAGGGATGAGAACAAAACTGCCTGGCATGATTAGACTACAGTGTACAAAGTCATTTGTGTGTTTTTTGGAGAGCCCTACACAGAGTGTGTTGCAGATACCATTGAACACCTCTGGATGAGGCAGTCACGGGTGTTTTAACACAGGAGCCCAAGGTTTAATCTATGGACAGCTCTTGCACTCCTTTAACAATCACTTTAGGGACAGATCCTGTTTTCACAATTTAATTAAAAATGAGCCTTGGAGTGCTTTGATTATTTTCAGTCGCAGGAGGTAGATCAAACAGATAATGAACAGAGCTAGTATCCCAAAATATCACAAATACTAAGGATTTAAAGACACTGAAAAAGAATATTTTTTCAACCATTCAGTGACAGCTTGACCATGTCTAACTGCAGTGCTGCTTCCAAATGGGACCACAGGTTTAGTGCAGATTCAGAATCTGCCTTTTCCTCTTATCATTACAGTTTTCAGATATGAGACCAGCTCGACAAGTAAAGCACCAGAATTCTAAATTCAGACAGAAACAAAAATAATTACTTGAATCACTTTAGGTTTCTTTTAAAAAAGTACCCATATTAAAAAGATATCTTTACCTTATTAATACATTTACAGACTTTTATCCAGAAGGGGTAATTCTGTGGAAAAGAATTGCAAAATAATACATAGAAAACTGCAAAGATGAAATTTAAAAAGATGACAGAATCCTATTTTCTTTGCATTCCTCATTTTGCATTTCACTACCTTGTCAACTAGAGATGACATTATACTATTCTGGCCACCAGGACTGGCATCCTGGTGACCTTATCCCAAAATTAGTTTTCATAAGGAAAGCTCCTGCAGACAGGTTTCTTGTTACAGTTACACTGCCTCAGTATTGATATTCTGTGGTGTAAAAATTCCCTTCTAGTTCTTCTTCCTAGTTAAAGCTAGAAAGTGTAATGGAAACATGACCCAACCCAACTGGACTGATTGGCTTAACACTGTTTGTCCACTATCCCATTGTGGCTCTCCATGGGCTCGCTCAGGACAGCATCTGGGCACTGGGGACCAGCCTGCCACAGTGAGACAATGTCAAGTGCCCTCTATTGCGTGTCTAAAGTTCTCCTACTGCACTGGTTTAGCTGCTTTTCCTTTACCTCTCCGCTCGGATTTTGTATCTGAGGACAAAATAGGCAATCAGGCGCAGAGAGAAGAAGAAAATCCCAAGGACGATGAAGTCCAGGTAAAGTTTGGCATTTTCTACATCCAGTTCTTTCAGGATGGCCTCTGATTTTTGAAAATGGCAGGTGTCATCTTTGTCACAATGCAGGTCTTCTCGATCCAGTCCATAGATGGAGAGGATGACTCCTTCGAACCCGTATCTGGAAAGAAGAAGGAGGAATTACAATGAAAATCCTGATGATCTGGTTAGGAGTGCAACACAATCCCTGTGAGAGCTCAGCTGAAACGCTGAGGGGGTCAATATTGCTCTGACACATCTGTCTTGGGGCATAGTTCCATCCCTGTTGCAATCAGGCACATCACATGTCACAGGCATTTTACATAAGAGGGAACCAGGGCAGGAGTTTTGCCTTTAACTGCTTCCAGTTAGTGCACAGTGCAATTTCTCCAAAAGAAAAATGTTAAATCAGAAAGCAGCATAACTTCAGCTCACATTCAGAATCCCCCATTTAAAACTGACATCATTATTTTGCTCTTTTTTTCTTAATTTTAAACAAGCAACAGGGATACAATTATGGCTGGAAGTCAGAAATATTTTAAAAACAGCATCAATCTAGAACGTCCCTTCCCTCTGTGCACTAATGGGTTCACTGATAATGCTCCCAGTATTTGCTTTTGCAAGGAGACAAATCATCATGGATCACATCCATATGAAAGCTCCCTCTGGCTTCAAGAGACCCCACACAAGCCAGGCAATGGTTTAAGGCCTCACCTTGAATTCTAAGTATTAATTAGGGTGGATGCAGTCTTATTATCTTTGATAGGAATCTGTGTATGACCTCACTTGGCAACAAAGAGGATTTTTTTTTTGCCTAGGATTTCTCAGTAACAGTGCAGTTTGGGCAGGGTGGGGAAATGGGGAATGGGAAATTTCCCCTCTCCTAATTTCAGCTATAAACATTTCAGTGTCTAGTCTAAACCATCCCTCCAGAGGTTTCCTGGTGGGAATTGTCCCATCCTAAGACAGCTGTGTCAGACACAAACAGCATATAAGGTGCCTATGGATCTCAAAGCAGCAGTTTAAATTAGAGGTGAGACGAATCCTGTGCCTCTTGTGGAAGTGCTACTGCAAAACTTAAAACAGGCCTTTATCCAAGAAACCTATCTAGGATACAGCAGTGAATTATAAAACATTTTCTTCCAAAATGAGGTGCTGGCATCAATTTCTCAGATGGTGATGTCCCTATTATTTCATAAATCCACTAGTGCAAAATCCAGGAAGATTTTCATGCTGTGCATTCCCACTGAATTCAAAGGGACTGACACGGACTTGTGGCCAGTAACCCGTTCCTATTTATTTCACAACATGTGCAACTTAAAATGCAGTGAGATAATGTGGTTTACATCACATGTATGAGTATGTTTATACTCTAAAAGAACATGCTGTGAGCAGTCTCTGGCACCCAAAATAACCAACCAAGCAAAGGAAAACAAACAGCATTTCTAGGTGGGAGGGTGAAGGCTTCCCAGCAGTACCTGACATAGGAAATGTAGGACATCCACTGGAGGTATGTTGGGATGGTATCAAAGCTGACAAAAAACCCAGAGAACAGAAGGACTGGGATGGCAGTAACTGGACCCACAAAAGTTGCCACCTGTAAAGAGAAAGAACAGTTTCTCTTGTCAGAAAGACAGAGAAAAAGTAAAAATTAACTTGCTCTTCTATTACTCTTAGGAATAATTCTACTCCCCCAAATTATCACAGTTTGAAATACTAAAAAATTGATGATTTTTTTTTGGTGAGATTTCTTGTGAGGGGAAGAGCAGAAGCACAGGGATCATGCAGTAAGGCTATGCTGGTCTCCACAGGGTGGCACAGAGAGAGAATAAAGTGTTCTGCTGCAGAAATCTTGACAGCATCAATGCATATTGGGGTCAGAATTATCTGTTATCACCACCAGCACAGAGCAGTTGTGCTGTGGAATGGTCACCCCAGCACATCTCCTGCCAGGAGTTACATGGCCAGCTTCCAGTCATGCCAACAGCTGTCACTCTCCTTGTCTTTCCAGAAATTTGGGGTTTGGGCAAGCCTTTTCCTACCCTTCCTTCTACAGCTTTTTTGGACCTGCAGGGAAAAAAACTTCTCCTGAGCTACTGTGGAAAATTTCCAGTTTGTGGGGAGGCAGAAACACATCAGTCCTGCAGCCTGGGATGAACAGCAAGTGACAATCCACCCAAGCAGGGGCAGGCACAGCCCCTTCAGGTGGGACAGGAACTTCAGAACTTCACATCCAGGGCATGTCTGTGCTCTGGTGTGAGTGGGGAGCATCAAGAGCTCTACTACAGCAAGAAACTTTCTGCCTGTCACCTCTCAACAAACATCCTTGGGACACAGCAGCTGGGACAGGGAGCAGGGTTAGGACACAGCAGAGCTCCTGTGAGACCACAAAAACCATCAGTGTTGGAATCCTGAAGCCTGGGAATTTTGAGTTTTCTGTGCTGTCAGGCACTGATTCTCAGGGGACCACTGCTTTTGACTTGAGGCCTTGGAGAAGGCTTCCAAAATTGAGTGATGGAGTTGGAATCACTGGTGTGTAGTTTGAATAGAAGTGTGTGATTTCACATGGTGAAGGGTTTGGAATTTGGAGTTTTAGAATATAGTAATAGGTATGAGACAAATTGGAGGTTTTGGGGCAGAGGTTTTTTTTTTCCTTCTTATTCCTTCTTCTTTTTGGTTTTAGGTGGTATTTCTTTTAATTAGGTAAAAAGTGCCACACTGCGAGTCACAGATGTTTAATCATTAGGTCAAAAATAAAAATAATGTAAATGTTAGCTTTTAATTGGACTGTTTAGCTTTAAAAGACCTTGTAACGAGTGAAATAGAACTCCATTTTCTCTCTTTCAACTTGCTAACTAAAAGTGCTGTAGCACTCACTATACTTTAAATAAACTGAGTCCAAACACGAAACTTCGTCTCTCGTACTTTAAACCCGACTCTAACTAGAAGCAAAAATAAAAAAATAAAAAAAAATAAAAAATAAAAAAAAAAATGAACACCAATCCATGAGCACCTGGAGGGATGTGGAAGCTGCCCCTATGAGCAGGCCCAGGGACTGAGCCACCAGGGATGTCATGGTCCCCAGGGCTGCGAAGAGGACGAAGCGCAGCGCGTCGGAGGGCTGGGAAGTCATCCAGTACACGATGCTGCAGTAAGCCACGGGGAACATGATCTGCAAGGACACACACGGGATTAGTCCCTGGCCAACTCTGCTGCTCTGAGTGAGACACAAACGTGGGGGGGTTCTAAGGAATCCACACCTCTCAGCCTTCCCATGACATGGCAGGTGTGTGGTACCTGAGTGTAGGAGCGGAAAATGAGGGATGTGGGACTCCAGACTGGCTTTTTAAAATGTTGTTTATTGTACCCAGATGATACAGCAGTTCAGGGGTGACAAGAGCCTAGCCTACAGCTTTTTAGCCACAGCCAACTTTCGTTTTGGTTACCATGTATTATATACTTTTTAAAAATACATACCAATTAATCAATACTTTTATTATTACCTATAGCTTACCATAACTACTAACATTACCATATTCATGTTACTATTTTCTAATACAAAATGTTTGTATGTTACAGCTTAAGCTCGAAGTTGTTTTTCAGGTTTTTTTCAGTGGAAAATTCTGATACTTTTTTTTTTTTTTAATTGCAACATTGGCATTTTTGTTTGTCTGTGAAATCTTTTTGCTTGGTAAAAACATCTTCTGTTTCAGGTGGATTTATCCTTTGCTCTGAGCTATAAAAATCCCTTCTAACTCACATGCTAACATAGCTTTTGCCTTCTTAGTTATCCAATAAAACTGGCTCAGCAATTCTTTTTTTCTATATCAAAATTTGCTTTCATTTCTATTCCTTCTTCAGATTTTATATTCAAAGATCTTTTTGCTATGCATTCACATCTGTAAAACTTTCCTGTCAAATCCCTATCCATCCCAACACCTGACACCATGTGCTGTCTTTCTACTTGGGCATTTGGAAACAGATTCCACTCCCATCCCTTCACAATTCCCATTCTGCAAATAAACAAAACTGGCCACGTGTTTATTGAAAGAATGTTGGGTCAGGTCTCAGCTTTTTGTGCCCTCTCAGGGTGTTTCTGATTTACCCCCGAAGCTTCACCAGACCCATATTGATATTTTCCCCATTATTCCAATGGATAAAATACCAGTACTAATCTTCTTGGCAAGTGGGCTTGTCATTCATGAACTTGAATGGTTCTGTTTTATTGAAGAGTAGAGCAGGTACCTGAAAAGGAACATCAGCCATGGTTTTGGCGAGGTAATAGGCTTTCAGGCTGTACCAGTAGTTCAGATGCTCTCTGAGAAATACTCCCATCTCCAGGGGGACTGCAGAGAACACAGATTATTCAGTTTGATTGGCAGGGTGCAATACTGCTTCACATAAAAACAACACAGCTCACCCACATCTATTCCTGCACTGCTGCAGTCCCAGGGTGGGACTGGCACAGAGCAGCAAAAGTTTCAGTGATTTGTAATGAAATATAAAATCTCAGCCCCTGGAGCTGCTCACTGTTGAGACTATGGACCAGTCTACTCAGATGAGCTGAACCTCCTTTAAAGAGGATTTTTCAGGTAAAAGTGGTGTCAAAACTTAAAGAATTTGTCTATTCCTTTTGGTCCAACAGGGAATCCAAAGTAACAGCACTCCCAAAGCAAGTATAAAACAGTCTATTCTGCAGGAGTTTGCTTCTGACACCACATGAATAAGTTAAATTTATGCAGGAGTCATAACGTAGAAGCCCCAGAGAAATTATTCCATCCTCCCTAAGTCCAACCACGAGCTCAGGGCATGGCTGAGATGCACTGGGATGAGGAGAAATTCCAGTCCAGGACTGTAACACTGAACTGTGTGTGCTGAAAAACACTGGAAAAACTGGGGAGGGAGAAGTGCCACTGGCCAAGCCTGTCTCTGCTTGCACTGTAGGGCTTCTCTGGGTTCAAGATTCATCCCCCCCACCTGTCTTAGAAGTAGAATCACAATTCAAATGCTATTTACACAAAAGCAGACACATCCCTGCCACCCCTCCTGCAATCCCCTGCCCTGTGCTGGGACACAGTGCCAGGCACTCACAGGTGAGGACAGTCGGCATGAGCGCAGCAAACATGAGGAACAGCATGGAAAAAAAGAGGAATCCCGAGTTGCTGAGGACTTTCTTGGCTTCATTGCCAATGCCCAAGTAGAGCAATCCAATGAGCAGCCCAATGCCAATGTGTGAGGTGATCCTCAAGTGTGTCAGGACCTGTGATAAGCAAAGAGTGGCATTTATCAAAAAGTCTGGGCTCAAAAGCAATGACAGTGTGGCTGAAATCAGATGGATTGCAGGAAAGGAGCACTTTTCTCCAGAAAAATCTTATATAGAAATCATTGAATGGTTTGGGTTGGAAGGGGCCTTAAAGATAATCTAGTTCCTTCTGTGAGATATGTTCATTTCCTACTAGGTAAGAAAAATTATGAGCTTCCTGCAGAAATTTTTTCCAGGTAATACAGGCAGTAAACTGTAAATGCTACAGTCTGAAATCTCACTGTCTGACAATATCATGGAGCCACTAGCTCTCATTCATCAGGGGAAAGAGATTTTCTGACTAAAAGATAAATTTCCCCAGAGCAGAAAAGAAGCAGAAAAGGCATTTCAGACTTGCATAGACCAAAGCAACTTCATGGGGAATAAATTAGCTTTCTGTGCCTTCTCTGCAACACGGTATTCCCACAAGAGGCTTGGAAGAACAAAAGAAATAATAACATTGGGAACAACTGCAAGCCTTTAGAGTCCAGCAGGAAAAAAATATATTGAAAACAACATTGTCCTTCAATCTATGCATCAGCAAATCAGTTACAGTTTCTCCTGATGATAATGAATTAACTTAATTAATCCTTGTTGGCAAATGAACTTATAAAAAGCAGGAAGGGAGAACAAGTTATGGCAAAGAAGCAAACTTTTTATCCACCCATTTTCAATTTCCAGAAATGAGGACTTTAAGTAGTAACTTTACATCACACTGAAATTATTATCCCTGCCATCCTGAATTTTCTGGAAAACCTAATTTTGTGACACAGCTGTACAACTTCCCACTCACTTTTAGGAATAATAACTGTATTAGGGACCTGCCAGCACAGAGGGGATTTAAACTTTGGGTTTTTAGGCCAGGTGCTTCTGTGCTGTGCAGAAAGCTGTGGTTCACAAGGAAGATGGTAGAGGTAACAGCAAGACTGAAGGATCAGACTCTTCCCTCTGAAATTCTGTGATAATTCATGGGTGTGTGTAGCTATGGAAAGGGGTTTTAACCCTTTAAGTGTGGTGGAAATAAGATGCACAGCTACATGGCCATCTTTCAGGACAGGAAGAAAGAGACAAGTTTATTCAGAAACACAATTGGTTTTACAGCATGACTCGCAATTCCAAGAGTAGAGAAAAGGTGATTGGTTCAGAGAGAAGACAACCCATTGCCAGGGCCTGGTCACACACCACAACAGGTGTTCTATCTTGTTATTAATTCCTTTTTATTTTGACCAAATTATCACCCTGGGAGAAATTCTCCCTAGCCTTGAGCTGGACCAGCTTATCAGCTGGGAACAGAGCTGAGAAGCTCCAGCCTGGAATATTCTTCAGGCTGTAAATTTCTTACTTTCTCAATATGTGTCCCTACAGGTGGGCTGCTGGCCAGGACCTTTGAGGTGTATTGCACTGCCTCACACCCAGCTCAGACCTTTTGGCTATAAAAGTTTTTACAAAGCCTTTCTTACCGAGTCCCTCATGATGGTGAGGAAGGTTCTTTTGAAGAGGATGCAGAACTGGGTTAGGCAGCTGGCAGAGAAGCTGTGGCAGCCTTCAGTGGAGGAGGAGTCCTGCAGAAACACAGCACAAAGTCCTTCCTTTGCAGTGGCTGCTTCGGTTTTCATTCACAAAAACCCACCCACATCAGCTGAGTGTGCCCAGAGACTCCTCCACTGACCCAGGATTTAAATTCCCTCTTATTGGAACCCTGGCCACTGAGAATTTGAGACTTTCTGTGCTGACAGACACTGACCCCTGGGAGAACACTGCATTTGACCTGAGGCTGTGAAAAAAGCTTCCAAAATTAATTCATAAAACTAAAATTATAAGTGTGTAATTTAAATAAAAGTGTGTAATATCACATAGTAAAAAACTTAAAGTCTGGAGTCTTAAAATATAATATGTTCTATAAATATATAAATATATAAAACATATAATATATATTATATATATTTTCATATTATATATAGTGCGTTATATAATATATATAATATAATATATACTATATAATATATATAGTATATACAATATATAATATATTATATATACAGTATATTAAATTATTCATATTTATATATTTATATTATTTCTATATTACATTATATTATATTACATTACATAATATATGATATATGATGTATGATATCTAATATCTAATATCTAATATATGATATATATATTATATGATATATGATATATGATATATAATATATATGTTTTTTATAAATATATAAATGTATAAAACCAAATAAAAGTATTAAACCAAAAATTAGTCCTCCTTCTACACCTTCTTCTTCGTAAGTTTAAGTAATATCATATAATTAAATATAAAAATCCACACTGCGAACCACAAGTAATTAATTATTAAATTAAAAATAAAAATAATTTAAGTACTAATCTCTTGATTAAACAGTTTACCCTTGAAAAACATTATTTAAAAAAAATTGATTCATTTTTAGCTTCTTAGCTTGAAGTGCTTGAAGAACTGACGTTTTGTGAGGTTGTAATATAGAAAAGGATTAATAAACATCAAAGTCTGAACAAACAATAGTGTCTTGCACTTTTAATCCCAACTCTAACAAAAAAAAAACAAAAGAAAAATAAACACACCAAAAAAAATTCCCAAAAAAGAAACCATAAAAAAAAAAAAAACAAAACAAAGCAATACCAAAAAACAAAAAAACAAAAAACCAAACTAAACAAAAAAAAAAAACAAAAAACCAAAACAAAAAAAAACCAAAAAAAATCACAAAAATCCCCCAAAAACAAAAAAAAACCCAAAAAACCCAAAACAAAAATCTCCACAAAACCAAACAACCCCCCCAAAAACAAAACAAAACAAAACAAAACAAAAAAACACCCAAAACAAAACAAAACAACCCCAACCCCCAAAAAACTAAAAAAAAAAAAAAAAAAAAATCCCCAATACAAGCTCAGCAGCCTGTGTCCCCAGGGCTGGGATGCTCAGGTACCTCCTCCGAGGGCCGGTGCCACAGGAAAGGGTTCAGCTCGTTGTCCCCAGCCACGTCTCTCTTGTAATCCGTGTCACAAATCCTGTCCCGCACCGCCCTGACCAGGCGGCTGTTCTGGTCCCCGTACTCTCCAGATGCCACCTCCATAACTGCAAAACCAGGTTTAAAATCACTGCTTTGACTTATACTGCTCTGCCCTGCTGACCAAGCCTCGATATTCAATCCATTTGATGCTGCAGCACTGATAAAATCAGATTTTTTTTTTCAGTGCAGGCTTTAAAATGCTACGTGCAAATTCATCTTTCTAAATTTAAATGTATCTTTCCATAAATCTTCAGGGATCTCTTTATCTTAGAAGTTAAGTGAACCAGTTCAGAGGAAAGGCAGTGAATACAAGTAAGAAAAAATGACAAAATCTATTTTTGTGGCACTTCCCAGTTACTTTTTTTTAATTAAGAAACAACACTGAAGAAACCCTCAATGCTCTAACCTACACACAGTGACACTGCTCAAGATAAAAAGAAAACAAGCAGAACACTGTAGCCACTTTAAAAAGCCACTAATATTAGTCACTATGAAACATTAAAGAATAAGTTTATCTTTCATTTCCTGAACGTGGACTTCTAACAGAGAGAAATATTCACTAAATTGCACCACTAGATGGCATTCAAATTACTCAGGAAAAAAAATCTGATTAGTTTTATTTTGGATTTCGGTTCATATATGGACAAAGCACATAAGAATATTTGTACAAAAGTATAAATCACACCACGGTTCCCTTCACCCTGAAGGCGATGATAAAATACAAAATAAATGAAATAAACTATTCAAGCTGTCCTTACCAAAATCTGCTGGGTTGTGGTAGGTTGGACAATTCAACCCCAGATCTCTCAAGTAAGGGACAAGGTTTGTTACCTTCCCACGGTAAATGCACTGACCTTGACTTAGAACATAGAGCTGGAAAACAAGAAGAAAAGGGAAAAAAAAAAAGAAAATATAAGAAAAAAGTGAAATGGTATCAAAATATTTGAACCCATTGCCTAATAAAATCTCCTTGTCCCTGTGGGAAGAACACCTTGGGAAGATCTGTCAACACTTGAAATTAACTTTGCCTGGAATAACAACTAATGGAAAATTCAGTGCCTGGAGTTTGAATTCTGCACACATTGCCTGCAGGACTTCAAACACATTAACACAGAAACACACAAATTCCAGCCTTTGGCACATGCTGAAAATAGGCAAGGAGCTGCAGAGCCAAGCCATCTAATTTCCACACATGATGGATATTTTGGGCTGGCGAATGCAGGAATGGAAGGAGAGCTGGGACAGCACAGCAACAGCAAACAGCTCAATCACTCTCACTTTTAGCCACGATATGGACTTTAAATAAACCTCCCTGCCAGACTGGCAATCTGCAAGGGTTTGTTCACCTGTGGTGGTGGAGGTTTTCTCTCAGCTCTCACAGGACTAATCTAAATCCTCTAACAAGACTAAAATACACTTTTATCTAATCTAAACACACATGGTCC
Source organism: Sturnus vulgaris (assembly GCF_052056855.1). Taxonomy (NCBI): domain Eukaryota; kingdom Metazoa; phylum Chordata; class Aves; order Passeriformes; family Sturnidae; genus Sturnus; species Sturnus vulgaris. Next base: position 114,641,949 of record NC_142244.1, read on the forward strand.
ACATGCCATTGTTAGCTTGGAGAAAAGTTCTCCAACTGACTTAATTTCAATCAATTTTCAATACTAAATTTGATTATTGTTGTTTCATATGCATTAACTCTGCTTGATCTACACCTGTGTATCTAGGATGAGAATATATGCTTGCAATATTGCAGACATTGACACTGCAGCTCTCCTGCTTTTATATTGCTCTAATTCACTTCAGTGAGAGCCCTGTGCACAGGAGCAGTGCTGGGTGAAGGCATGGTAATCACCAGTGCAATAATCATGATTTCACAAGCCTAACAGCAAGATTCTTCACAAACATTACACGTAAATAAAGGAAACAGGCAGAGAAGAAGGAAAAAAACATAATCAAAAAGTGTGTTTTGCTGTTACTTATTTCATTTCTTTATATGATTTGTAGCCATCAACTAGATGGTTCAATCATTTTCTGATAAAAGAGTGTAGCTTGAAAACATAACCACCCTGAACTACACATGGAGAGAAAGTTTGAGAACAATACCTGGTCAAAGAGCTCAAACAGTTTTGCACTGGGCTGGTGAATTGTGCAGATGATGGACCTGCCACCCTGGGCCAAAGCCTTCATCAGAGAGACCACCTGGAAACATGATGCACTATCCAAGCCACTGGGAAAAAAACAAACAAGTTTGTTTGTTATCCACAGGCACCACTCAAAACTAGCACATGCATTTGCCACTTGGTCTCCCATTATTATCCTTTTACAAATTTCCTCTGTAGCAGTTTCATTTTATCATATGCCAACCTTATGCTTGTATTTCTCCATCAGGCTTTTAATTAAGTTGGAAGCATGCCTGAGATTGAAGAAGAGTATTCTGAAAGCTGCCTTAAGGGACTCCTACATTTTAGGGCTGCAGATTTAAATGCTCCCTACTTTAATGAATAGATACATATTCATAGCTTTCCCAGACTGATCACATTCATTACCAAAAGTCGCATCTTAAAATGTTTATATTCAAGCTGTCTTTGCTTGAAAAATAATATCCATTCCACAATATATTCCTCTCTCCTTCCCTTCCTCCTGCAGTTTGTGTCTGCTTTAAATATTATCTACAGCCCCAGAGTCCAGCAGTTGCAGCAGTGACCCAAGGCACCAAATTATTTCTTGGCCTTACTCAGTGCTTGCAGGCAACACAAAATGAGCCTTTTCCAAGGATTTAGAGGTGAATAGCTTTTCTGTAGCTCTGTTCTACTATGCAAAACCGTATTTGTCTATCTTTAATTTTTGGCTTTGAAGTATACCTGGTTGGCTCATCAAAGAACATGACAGGAGGGTTGTTCACCAGCTCCAAAGCAATGGCAAGACGCTTCCTCTGGCCTCCAGAGAGACTCCCAGTCCTCGTGTTGGCACACGTCAGCAAACCGAGGGCTGTCAGGATTTCCTTCACCTGGAGGGAACAGAACATTCCACGCTGTCAGAACATAAAGAACCTCCAGCCTCTTCACTGATTTCCACGGAGGTTGTGAACCAGCTCACGACTTCGTTTCATCACCCACTTAAAGCCTTTTTCCATCTAATGTAGCATTTATTAGACTCAGAGTTAACAGTCTGCCATTTACTGTTTTGATCCAAACTCTGCTTGTTTGTCCTACATGACCTCACTCAGTAAAGAGGTGAAAAAGGAGTGGAAATCAGTTCTTCTGTAGCTGTGTATTTATGGATATGGCACTGACATCAAAAGAGTTTTGCAGCATGTGAGGGGCTATTACAGAGTGAAACCAAAAGCTTCTTTCAATAGAACTCTGGGGCTGTCTCTACAAGGGACTGTCTAACAAAAACCAGTGGTTTCTGTAGAGCAGTGACCTGCTTTATCTCATCAGTTCTCCACAGTCTCCTCTTTCAAGTGCAGCCATTGATTTCAAGCGTTTTCATTCCACTCAGAGTCAATCCAGCTGCCACAGGTACTCTCAGATGTTTGGGATTTCCTCAAGGCTCAGCCTCAGAAAGGGCACAGCTCGTCCCAGGGTTTTTGGAGCAAAAGGAGAACAATCCCAGGCACTATGATTTTTTCTGTTTCAGTGACTGTAGGTCTTGTGTGGTGGCCCTAGAGAAGGGAAATAGCTCTTTGGCCTCAGTAAAAGCATGGACACAAAAATGAGTGAATCCATGAGCTATGTTGCTCATGTAATTAAGAAACTTCACCACGTCAAAGGTAGAAAGAGAAGGCCAGATATTTAATGCTTGACTGAAGTTTAGGAAACAGAACCCACCATTTTTCAAAGTATCAACTGCTTGGATGGAGAGAGTTTTCCAGAAGGAATGCCTGACTTGGTGAAAATTGGTGAGACCAACCAGGGCCTGACCCTTTGCTCGTCCTGATTTTGATTTCCAGGAGTACCCTCTCCCACTAAGAGGGAGTAAAAAAATATCACAAAACCCACTAAGCCTCGTTTCTCAGAGAAAAAAGCCCAACTACCTCATTCCTTTTATCTCTAGGAAGGGTAAACAGGACTCAGCACAAGCAAGGACAGCTAGAAACATAAACTGTGGTTCACTGAAGGGTTTTCACTTGTCCCTGCTTTAAACAAGAATCTGCAATCCTGCTAGCACAAGTGTATAAATTCATAACATTTATCTGTGATAAACATTTGCACTCCAATTTACAACAATAAAATTAATTATCTTCTCCTGCATGGGCCAGTAACACTAACCAGAAAATTGTTCTAAGACATTGAATAAACACAGCACAATTTTCAACTCAAAGAGCTGCTTGTAATTACAGCGACAGTGTGAACAAATGAATTAACTTGCTTGGCCTAACTTCACTAAAGTGTAAATGAACTAAAGCTTCCAAAGTACAACCAAGTTAACAGCTGTTTCTATATAAATTTATTTTCCAATGAAAAAAACAACCAATGTTTACAAAACATAGGCTGTAAGTTTCCCTTTCTGATTTTCAAGGATTCTTTAGAGTCTGAAGAAATGCCAATTGCTCCAATTTGGATAATGAACACAGACAAAGGACAGTCATGAAAACAACTGCTCTGTGTAGGAAGTTGCCACAGTTTTCATATTTCAGTTTTTATATTTCAAAAGTTGTACTTTTACCCATGGATAGGTTAGAGGAGCACAGTTCCTAGTGCAGGTCCAGCTGGGAGATTTATCTCACCCCACATGAGATGCCTGAGCCCACAGACATGCACATAAGAGAATCCAAGGTGCTAAGGTGCAATAACAGGAATCCTGCAAAACCTGTGGATTTGTTTCAGTAAATCTTTTACAATTTTCCAGTCTGGTACTGAAAGTAGCTTTCACAGAGACCGCAGTGAGCATTCCCTCTACTGACACATGTCAGCCTAGAGATTATGATTTATTCTGTCATTACAAGTCCAAGGCAGTTCAAAATTAGATAAAAAAATGTCTGCTTTACAGAGCTCACTTCTTGGCATCCCTCAAATTCTAGTTTGATGGGCAGTGTACATACCATTTCTCTCCTCCCTTCATCTTTCTCTTGAAGTTTCAAGTGAGCAGATACCTGGAATGCAAATAATGGAATTAGATTTTGAACTGGTCAGGCACAACACTCCAAGGTACCACTTAAACAACTTCTTTCAACCCAGTCAGAAAATCTGAACTACAATGTTCCAGTCACAAGCATCACTTGCATTTATTTTTCTGTGCAGTAAATAACTGAGTCTGATTTGACTTAGGCAAAGCACCTGGAAAAAGTGCATTAGAAAAAAATTCATTAGAAAAAATGCATTAGAAAAAAAAAGGCGATTCTGCAAGTCAAAGAGCTTTAGAGGAAGATGGGAGAGTGACATACTTTGCACACCCAAAAACTTCCCAGGCAATGCTAGAAACACATTTTATTTGTGCTTCATTCACACTGTAAGGGTAACTGAACTCTGCTATTCTCCAGGATGCAAACAAGTGAGCACAGAAATAAATAATCTTGTGAAAGATGTCATCTGCTATCCTGAAAGGCAGCTCCACAAAACACCATGATTAACCTTTATTAAAAGCAATTAATCTGTTAAGTAATTATTTTTTGTCAGAGCCTTGATTGATTAATTTTAGACAGCAACTATAATCTGGGCCCAATTCTGTGAAAGTGGTCCCGTGGGATTCTGATGAAAACACTCAAGTAAACAAAAGAGAAGAAAAACTTTTCCACAGAAAAGAGTCTTTGCAGAAAATTAGCCACATAAAAACTGGAGTGATTTCTTCTGGCCTTAAAATTTGTGAATTGAGCTGGCACAGTGTGAGCAACCTAAGCCTTACTTTGGTAATTTCTGAGAAAAACTGGCTCATTTCTCAAGCTGAGCTACAGACACTTGCAGACTAACTGGTCAAGTGGAAATTCATAAACTTCCTGATGCAATGCAAAACAGTGAGAAGAAATTACCTTGCCTGTACATCTTGGATTTATTCTGTCCCTGGTTGTTTTTTTTCCCATGGAGAAATGAGAGATTTTATAAAACGCCTTTATTTTTAAAAAGGCACAAAAGAGTAGAAGTGGCAGAGAGATCACACTGAAGCGTAAATAACAATTTTCAGTCAGAACATGAAAGATGGGGAGAAAGAGAGAGAGATGAGGTTACTCATCCACCACCCAAGCAAACAGATGGTCCCTACAAAGGCTCATTTGTGAAGAATTTCAGCTTATATTCTCTAGGAGATCTAAGGAGCAGACACTTAGATCTTCTTCCTAATCGTAATGCTGGGCACAAACTGGAAATTATAAAGCCAAAGAATCCCTAGAAGGATGAGCCTGAAATGGAAAACTGAAGGCACCAACAAATTCCAAGAACTTTCATCGATCAGACAGGGATTAACATCCTGCGGCACTGCCAGGAGTAAGGGCACAACACAAACCATCTTCCCCCCTTTTCTCCTGCTCAGATAAATCAGAGCAAGAAGCAGAGCTCACCATCATAGCTTCCTGCACAGTGAGGTGGGGAAGGAGCATGTCATCCTGCATGATGTAGCAGGAGACTTTGCGGAAGGAGCGCAGGTCGCGGGGCTGCCCGTTGATGAGGATTTCTCCTTTCATTCCCGTCTCCCTGAAACCAAACAAAGCAACCAGAGGTGAAATCCTGCCTTCACTTGTGCTGCCTCATGACTGAGCACCTGGAACTCTCAGGTACTATTATTATTGCCACTAGGGAATTAATTTGATAGACTGGATAGAAATTAGATTATTTCTTGATTACGCTTTCTTTCATATAAAGCTTCATGCCATGTTGTTGAAAATTTTACTCAAAATGTGTGCTGTCGTATATAAATATCTGAAGAAATATCAAGAAGTTAAAGTTGGGGTTTTTTTAGGTTTCTCCATCCTGTTCTTTATACCCCAAATGACAAGACAGAGACAGCTTGTAAGGCCACACAAGAGGGGATTTAGAAAGATGAAGCCCAGTCACTGCATTTTGGTGTAGAAGACATCAACATTATGAAGTGGTGACTAAAAAGAGTAGATTTTTCAAGTGTTTATGTGATTTTAAAAACATCACAAACATAAGACACTGAGTCAGATTTGTTACACGGCCAAAAAAGGAGATTTTCTTTATATGTGTGTTTTTTGGATTTTTAAATTGCTTCTTATCTTTGGATCAGATCTGTTAAGAGATAAATCCCAAGTGACCAAAACAGGACACAGAGGAAAAAAAGATAAGCAATAAGAATCTAATTCAAAAATCTTTGAAGTGCTTGTTTTTGACAAACTCTAGGCTAAAATTTCTTCTGCTGTTGTCTCCAAGGAGCCCTCAGGCTCAGTGATCTTAGCTTAACTTGGGATTTTCATTGGTACTGACCTGTATCCTGCCAGAATATTCATAAGTGTTGACTTCCCAGCTCCTGAAGGTCCCATAATTGCAACGAGTTCTCCACTGCTGAACTTCCCTGAAATTCCTTTCAGAAGGGTCTTATAACCTGGAAGAAGAAAGAAGAGTTCACTGAACCCTTAATCACATCTGGGGAGCAATGAAAGTTCATTTCCACTGAATATTGATGACAAACAGGCATTAACAGCCACATCCTGAGAGGCTGATGCCAATATCAACATGCTGCAATAACTATCAAGAATAACTATTAAAATCCAAATTGTGAGTGGGAGCAGCAGCTTCCTGCTGTGACATAAATGGGATTACAGGGTCTCACACTCTTGGCTCACTGCAGGATGATTTTTAAACAGGGTTATGAAGCCTTGCTGCCATTCTCTGAGTGTCCTCTCAGAGTTATTTTACCAGATGCTGTTCAAATATCCAGTACTCCACAGCTAACAGTCTTGGAGCAGGCTGCTCTCCAATCACTGCAGTTTCAGTGCCAAAATTCTGCCCTCTCACCAAAACATCGACTTCATAAAGAGAGCAACAGCTGGGATCTCTAAGACCTTTGCCTTTTTTCCATAAAAGAAGTGGGATTTCTTATTTTGTATGAAAAGAAACTCAGCAAAAGACAATACACAAACTTCATTCTCTTGCCACAAGAACTCTCTTACCAGAGGAACTCTAAAGGCTTTTCTAGACAGGGAGACTGACCACAATGACTGTAAAAACAATTTCTAGGGAAACACTTATTCCAGATTAAGAACATGCAAGGTTTTCTTCTCATTTAGATTAATCCATTTCAAAACTTCATGCCACTATAATTACATCCTCAGGCAAGGATGTTCTAGAGTGACAACACCACCTCTTTCAAGCATTTCAACTTATTTCTGAGTTAATTATCTTTGCCAGTAAATCTTTATTAAAAGCCTTAACTCCATGTTATTCTAAATGCAAGCAAACCATGCTCCAATGAGAATTCCAGATTTGGACCAGCTGCATCCACCTTGCCCTGCAGGATTTCTGTGTAAAGGCATAAAAACTGTGTAAGGAAGGTGGTGAGAGCCTGGACCAGCATTTAAATTTTTCAGGATCTCTTTCCCTTTTGTTGTTTTTTGGTTTTGTTTTTGTTTTATTCTGCTTGCTTGATTTAATTACCAATGCTTCTAGCTAAAGCTTTTAATAATTGAAAAATGCTAAGTAAGGTGTCAAAACCCAATCTCATATATTGACAATGTTAAAACCAAAACAGAAGGGTGGAAAATCCATTCACATGCAGAGTCAGGATTTGGCAATCCATTTTACCACACTGGTGGATACACAGGCAGAATGTAAATTCCCCATGTAAACTATGCCAGGCCTTTGATCATCAGCACAGGCTGTAGCTGGAACATGGAAATGCTGTTAAAAAAATCATATTGTTTGCAAGCTCCTAGAAAAAAAGAATTGTGAATTTTCTTCTGATTTCTCTTTCTTCCTGACTTCATTATTTGTTTTCATCTCCACTTATTCTCTTAAAATTTTCTTCTTGTCACCATTTTGGAGTCACACTCCTCCTGTGCCACAAGAGAGCAAACTTTGCACCAAAAACATTGTCATGCTGCTGTGGGGGTCTCCCAAATCCACAGCAAATCCTCTTCCCTGAGCACATCCCAGCCCAGGGGCAATGCAAAACCTCTCTAGAAATATCTGATCACAGTGTTTTCATGGTAGATGTCCTAGAAAATGTTACTGACTAAATGGATCAAAATAACCATTTTCTTGAGTGCCCTTTTTTTTTTCATTTTAAACAGGCCAGTGATTTTTCACTATAAATCTTGCCCTGGACCTAAAGGAAACAACTTTTTTGGAAGCCACGAGGCAGCCTGGGTATGAAAATAGAGTATCCACACTGACTGTTTATGGCAAAAGTGCTGAAAAAGAAAGCAAGGACAATCTATCAAAAGGAGCAGAGTCTTTGAAGAGAGAAGTCCACAAGGTTAACCAGCTTGTCCTTCACACCAATGCCACCACCCACAGCAGCATCTGAAGGGGAAGTGCAAGGAACAATCAGGCCTTTCAGACATGGCAATATTTAATAAACAGGATCTGTAGGGACAAAGTCCTTCATTCTACCTCCTCAGTGTAATGAGAACCAGCTCCCTCCCAGTCCTGTTAAACCTGTAAGGCACTCAAATATTAGAATGCACCACCAATTATTTGCATTATGCACCAGGCAGTAAATATTGCACGAACTAGTGAGGGAGGATAAAAAATGCCATCAAAGAGGGACATGCAACCTAAAACACAGACTCAGCAGCTGCAAACGTGTGGTAACATAGATACCATTAGCTAAACCTGAAACCTTCCCTCTCCCTTCGTATGACTGTGAGATTTAACATCACACACATTAAAGTCACTTTTCCAGATTTTCACAAATGATGATGGGTTTGCCTTTACCTGCAGTATATTCCCCCTCATGACCTGCACGTGTTTCTGTCCCTCTGATGGAGTTTTCCATTTTAAGGATCCTGCACACAACATTAAATCAGAGCAGGACTCATCACAGAGACACAGAATCAGCTTGAAAAAGACCTCCAAGATCATCAAGTCCCAGCTTTGACTGATCACCACCCTGTCAACCAGCACAGAGCACTGAGTGCCACATCCAGTCATTCCTTGGACACCTCCAGGGATGGAGGCTCCAAACCTCCCTGAGTAGCCCATTCCAATGCTTCACCACCCTTTCCATGCAGAAATTCTTCCTGAAATTCTCAGCAAGTCATTTGCAATACAGTAGAGAAATATGCTTTCAGAAGAAATAAAAGAAAAGCCCCAAAACTATGAATATTAGATTAGGATCCTAATCACTGGCATTTTAAGTTGCTACAAACTCAAACTCGTCTCTTCCTTTGACTGGAAGCACATAATAAGCTTTTCCATTACAAAGGTTAATTTAGCAAACCCACAAAAAGATTTGACACTGTGGCAGTAGTGTGGTGCCCCAGTATAATCCTTTATGAGGAATTAAAGTCCCCTAAGTAACCACAGTCTTCCCTTTCAGAATATTGAGGCTAATCTTCAACTGAATCTGTTGACCTAAAACTTCTATACAGGGCCACATGTCTTTCACGAGAAACAGATTATGCATTTGGAGGGGATTGTATTCTCACAGTACAGGGCCTGTTTATATGTCAGGAATTTCTCACTACCTTCAACCCCAGCCCACCTCGTTTTCCTCAGTCCCTGCAGAAGGTGATGCCTGGAGAGGCTACCTAGAACAGAGGCTGGAGAGTGTTAATAATAAAGCAGGAATTTATTAAAAAGCCTTCAAAGGATTCACCTTGGGCAGTACAAGAGCCTGGCCAGGGCTACACCCAAGATGGACCCAGAGTCACGAGTTTTCACACTTTTATCAGTTTTGGTCCATTTCCATATTGGGGTTCATTGTGCAATTCCAGCTCCAGGTTCTGCAGTCCCATCCTCCCAGATTCTCTCCTCAGTTCTCTGCTGTTTGCACTTTTTGGGGCTGAAGCTGCAGTGGTGTCCTTGGTTCTGGGGCTGGAAAAGGATTGTTCTGTGTGCCTGAGCTGGGAGGAGAACTTGGAACACTTTATATGAAGTTCAGAGTTACACACCAATGCAGTAGAGAATCGGGAAAATATAAAAGCTAAAACTTTAGGCATCACAAGGAGTTTGGGTATGGCAATGTTTAATGGAAGGCTCAAAGCCAGCTCAGGCCAGGGTGGATGCACACCATGGGCCATTCAGTTCCAGCACCACAGCAGCTTTGACTCAACTTACCTCAAGAACAAGTATAGCATTGTTACTTTCTCATTTTTCAATTCTCCTAAAACTGTTTCAATTTCCAATGGAAATCAGTGTGGATCTTTCAGTTTTCCTGTGTCCCCTTCTGAAGTTACTGTGACACAACCTTTAAACATATATATATATAAAACTTATATATTTATGATACCCGTGGGAATTTTAATATCAGTTTTCAAGAACTACTTAAAATACGGATTTGACATTAACACGCCATCACGAACCAGAACAACCCCTCAGCAAATTTCTCAGCCCAAACCCCTAAAAATAAAACACAGCAGAAACAAATCAGAACTGAAACAGAAAATTCTAGTGATACAAAACTCTTTGGTCTGAATTTCACACGTCACATTACATTCCGGAGTTCTAATGCTTCTCCTGAGAAGCAGAATGTTTTGTTTTCCCATTTTAGGATTTCCCACGAAATCAAATGTGGGGCACTGTGATATTTGACCAAATTCACAGCTGAACCCCCTGCCTGGCCTGGCCAGACCCCCATTCCAGAGGTGGAATTCCCTCCCTGCCTGGGAGGGCACAGATCCCACAAAATCCCGTTTTTCAATGAATGGACAGAGGTGTCCTCGTGTCTCTGATGAAGATGCTCTCCTTGCTCAAGCCAACAAAATTTTTACTAATGGAATCAGCAAGGGAGAAACATGTTGATGATTTTATCTGCTTCCTTGTGGATTTTACAGAGATTTATAGGGAGATCTGGTTTTACCATTCCCACAGAAATGATGATTAATCTGGAAAGAATCAAGCCATCCCCTCCTCATCCTCGGGGTGAGAGCAATGCTTCAGGATGTGTCTGAATCAGCACCAATTAAAACATAACCAAAACCCACTCCAACCTCCCAGTGAATTTCCTCAGGTAAACACCACCTCTAGGTTTTTGACTGAAATGCTTCATTCATTTGCATTTCATCGTCAGTGATCCTCATTTGTTACTCAGAGAAATGTCACACAGACTCGTGGAAGTTTCTAGGTGTTGTAACCTATTTCTGCCTCCATCAGGAGCCACCCAGACCCTGTCTCAGGTCCCAGGTGAGCACGGCAGGCTTTCCCTGCTCGCTGCAATTAGAGCAGAATTTGCCCTTCCCAATGTATTTGAATTTCTTCTCTTCCATCACAAGCTCCTCTGGAGGCAAGAAATCACTGCTGCTGCCCTGCAAGTGCCACTGGCCTGAAACTGCTCAAAGGTTTCTCAGAGCATTTACTGAAGTAAAAGGTAACACAGGAAATTTCAACTCAAGCTGCGCGAGTTTGGCAAAGCTATAAACAACTGGAAACTGAGCCACGAAGAAATCAGCCTCTGGCACTTAAAAATCAAAACCAGAGACATCATAACCTGCTCTTTCTGCACTCCCTGGCAGGCAGAAATGAAGCATTCCTTTATTAAAAATTAAATAATTATACAATGACTCTATTTCTGCATCTTTTTGTGGTGCTTTTTTTAACTAGGATGTTATTTCTGCTGGGAAATATCCAGCTGGAAACACAGAAGACATTTCTGGCATCTACTGTATTACTTACCTCCCTTACTTTAATGCTTTCAACAAGAAACATACTTTTTAAACAGCAGTTTAAATTTCAATCCATAAATTTGTTCTCTTACTGTACTATCAGCCAAATTGTTTCATAAATCATGACAAGAAACCACAGCAATTTCTTGGCACTGTATTTTGACCTATTAAAGAATCCCCATTATATTTTCCTATTCTAAAGTTTATAGGCTTAGCCCTCACCTCCTCTGATATCAATTAAAAAATCCCCAAACTTCTGCAGAAGTCCAGGGAATTCTCCAGCACAAAACTGAAATGAGGGGATGTGGAACGAAGCTGTCAGATCTTTCCCCTTGAGGCAGGAGTAAGGAATCCTCCTATTAAGGAAAAACACTCCTAGAAGATTTATGATTTTGCTGCTGCCCCTGAGATTCACCAGAGTCACGCCTCGATGGCCAAAAGCCACTCCCTGGATTATGAACTGGACAACAACTGCACAAGTAAGGGAAAACCAGGATAACTTGGGCCTATGTCATAGTGAAGTGACTTATGGCTGAGAGAAGGACCTTGCAGAAATCCACCCAGATGTTGGAAACATCCTCAGGTGACCTGTCGGGTATTTCGTTTTTATACTCTTTAGATTTATATCAGAAAACTGAGCAGCTGGGCAATACTGGCAGAAACTCTACGGAGAAGCACAAGATGAGAAACTCACACACAGAGGTAACAGCCAGATTTACATTTGGAGATGTAATAAAACATTAGCTAGGAAACATTTTTCCTTTATCATTTTCACATCATCCTTTTCCATACGTGCAGGTGTGAATATACCAGAAAGAAATTCTCTTGCCTGCTCCTTCTCCATCTCTTACTCCATAACTTTCTCCATCTCAGCCCTTTCCTCACTCCTGAGAAGCCACTCTCACAGAAAAATATCTTTGTATTCACCAGAAGGGACCACACCAATCTGCTTCACCCAGTGATAAGACGAAGTAACCTGGGGCTTTTCACCTAAACCAACAATAGATCAAAGGCAGGGTGTTTCCTTAAACTGGAATATAGTCAGGGAGGTGTTTGCCATATATTTCTAATTCTGCTTTAACTAGCCAGGGCATCGTGTTCCCCACCCACTACTTGCGTACAGAACACTTTCCTCTCCCTGCTATCAGCAGGGTTTGGAGACGTTTCAGTTTGTAAATTCTCAGTTGAAAGGGATTATCTGTATCAGTTGATGATTATTTAAATAATTTGGGTTTTAAAACCCTCTTGATGGGGATTATTTAAATGGAGGTTTCTCTCCCGAGCTCCACACTGAGTTCAAACAAGCTTAAGTTAAAGTGAATTAGAGGTACAGAAACTTGGGAAGAAAAAAAGGCATCTTTTAATTCCCAGAAAATCTGGGGAACAGAAACAGGTTTCCTGACAAACAGAGTGAAAAAATATACTGCTTTAATAAAAGGCACCTTCCTAATTTTATACTGGTTTGAACTGCACCTCTACAAAGCCTGAGGGGGCAAAGCCACACTAGAAATAATAAACATGTTTAAGCCTACCAAATAAAACCTATATGTGAACTCACGTGTCATTGGTTCATAATTTCTGCCATCCATTGTGTATCAAAAGTGAATAAACCTTTTTCTCACCAATCATTTTCTCACTCTAGTTTCAGAATCAACACATCCATATATTTCTGTTCTGTTCACACAGTCTCTCAGGGACACTGAACAATAGGATTTTCCATTGTCTAAGCTCTGAGCCCTGCTTTAGGACAATTAAGGGAATTTGCAATTGTAATGTATTCTTGTACCTTGCCTCAGAGAAACGACCTTCGTTATGTAAATGTCTATAAAACAGCATGCCAGGCACCAAAACATCAGGACAGAAAGGGCAGAGAAGCCAAGTGAGTGTTTGAAGTAACCAAATCAAGTTCCTCTGCCTCACAGCTCATTCCAGCTCAGAAACGAGGAATTTATTCCTCGCAACCTAAAATAATAAGTCTTTCAAGCTTTAAAAAAAGAAAAGAAATCCCCCTGTGGGCAGCAAAGCTCTTTCTTTGTAGTGGACTAAACTGCATTTCTTAATATAGCCCAGAGCCAGGCCTTCTCAAACATATTGCTCTTGATCCACAGCCGATTTCCCACTTAGTGGTCATGAGGTGGATTAGTCACAACTCAGATGCAGGCTTAGCCCGTGCTCACAGCCAGGCTTGGGGTGTTCAATCTACCTAATTTGACACATCAAAAATGCTTAACCTGAACTCATTTCTAGGGCTCACAAATTATCAGTGGATAGGAACCAGCACACCGGACTGGTGATTAATTCTACTTATTTTGCATTCCTGCTCTGGGGAGGGATAAATAACCCTGTGGAAGTGTCTCACTATTCACTACAGTGGGAGTTCAGGACAATTAGCTTAGGTGAGACACTGAGAAATCCCATCCACTGCCAAGAAAATGATGGCTGACTTTAGTATCTTATCTGTGGGTTTAAATGTCAGTTTGATCATGGTCCCTCACATGCTTGCAGCAATTGAGCCCAGAAACTGCACAGTCCCAATCTTAGGCTGGATTGGAACTCCACACCTTCAGATGCTCCCTGGGAACTTGCTGGATCCCAGAAACCTGGGGTTTTTTGAGCTTTCTCTGCTTTCTGGCACTGACCCCTGGAGAACACTGCTTTTGGCCTGAAGCCCTGGAGAAGGCTCCAAATTTGAGTGATGGAGTTAAAATCACGGGTGTGTAGTTAAATAGAAGTGTGTGATTTCACATGGTGAAGGGTTTTAAATTTGAGATTTTTATAATATAGTAATAGGTATGGGACAAGATGGAGGATTTTGGGTGGTGTCTCAGTGTTCATCTTCTTCTTCATGGGTTTCAGGCAGCAGTTTCTGGTTGGTCAGTCAGTGTCACACTGAGGATGATAGGAATTTAGTTATTGGGTTAAAAGTATAAATAATATGGGTGTTAATTCTCTATTAGACTGTTTAGCTTTAAGACACCTTGTAGCAGCTGGATCCTCCTCCATTTTCCTCTAGCAGGTGGCTGGAAGTGTTGCTGAACTTTCTGTACTTTAGATAAGATTTAATAAACAACCAAACCTGAACACAAGAAAATCCATTTTCATCGTGTGTTTTTTATCCTGGCTCTGAGTGAAGACAGAAGAAACTCCAGACAAGTCACTAATTAAATGGTGCAAAACGCCACCACTGTTACAGGAACTCATCAAGAAGAGCAGCCTGGCCATGTTCAGGATGTACAAAGGTATCAAACGCTGTGTTTTCACTTTGTCTTTAATACGTGGCATTTACTTTGCACTCTGATAACTGGGGACAGTTCACACATTTTTTCTTCAAGCTATCCACTAGCTCAAGCACACAGCCCTGTGCTGGTAGCACTGGGTTCAGACTTAACCAGAACATCTCAGAGCCTGAAAAACCCAAATGAGCTCTGGAAGATGTTACTCAAAAGCTAAATGTTTGTGGGCAAACTTAAAAACAAGTTTTGAATTTTGTTTGTATGAATGCCTAACATTTGACACCAGTGCACTTCGTCTGTGCTGAACAGTAACTTCGTTCTGTGGCAAGTCAGAAAAACGCAAAATAAATTGGAGCCTAAAGAGTGATTGTGAGCCCTCAAGCCAAGATTTATGACACAAAATCCGCAGGAACTGTAGGTCATGTTGTATAATTAAAAGAGAATGATGAGAAGATGGCAAATCAGGAAAGAAACTGAGTTCTAGCACAGAGAGAATCTTAAACCAAGCTGTAGATTCTAAAGAATCTGAAAAGTCCTTTAATTTCATTGTTCTCTCAGATCCATGGACTAGATATTAAACTTATGCAAGACACTGGATGTGTCTGTTCACATTGTGCAATTAAACAAAAAAATCCCTGACTAAGTAAAGATTCCACTCCTTTGAAACTCTGAAATAAGAGTTATGTGCACCATGCTCTTTCTCTGTTACCCTGGCTGCTCATCACATTATTTTAGTATCTGAATGCTGCTCTTCCTCAGAATAACTAATTAGATAGGACACTCTGTTAGGCTTGCAAGCTCTGCAGTCCCCTAATTTTGAGTCTGAAAGTTTCATAGACTATACAACCCCTCTCCCCTTGTTTGGAGAACCCACACCTCCAAGGCACAAAAAACTGAGGTGTTTGCAGGTGGACACAGAATTCAAGTTTTCTTGAGAAATGTTCTACCAACAGAAGGGAGGAACAGAGTAAGTGTCACCAATATTGTGACAAACCTCCTTGCTCCTGTTACTACTGGTTACACCTCCCCACTGTGCTGGGAGATGCATAGGTTTGTGCCAGCCCCCTTTAAATCTATGTTTTTTATGATTATGACCAGGGCAGAAGCATCTAAGTAACCTGTGCTTCCTTGCATTCACCTTTTCTGTCTCCCTGTTATTTGGTCCTGCAGCCTTCTACTGAGGTTCACAGGATGATTACCATTACACGTGGGTCCAGGGGTCTTATTCTTATTCTTATTCTTATTCTTATTCTTATTCTTATTCTTATTCTTATTCTTATTCTTATTCTTATTCTTCTACTCTCATTCTCATTCTTATTTATTCTAATTCTTATTCTTTTATTGTTGTTATAGTTATTATTGTTATTATTAATAATAACATTAATATTACCATGCTACATCCATGTTAAGATTCAGTTCTTGGGTGTTTTTCAGTGGAATGTTTTCTGCCTGAGAGAGTTAAAGCTGCTCCTCTTCCCTCCACAGGCACATGGAGCCATATGCCTGCAGCAGGGGATAGAGAATGACAATTAAATAGGTCAATGAACGAAAGTAACCTTCAAACATGAATGCAAATAAATCTCTACTTGCAGCAGAACCTGATGGCTCCAGAAGCAGTATTTACATGTTGAAGCATTTTGGAGATCTGGGGCATAGCTTGTACTTATCCTGCACAGAAAATAGCTACCCTAATTTATCTTCAACCCTTAGGAAATATGAAAGGAGGAAAAAAATGACGCACAGCTTCATCTTTCTTCTGAATCTAGTAGAATTGTATTTTCCAAGCAATATCCATAGCTTAATCTTTGTTTGATAATTGCTTTTTTGCTGCCTTTTTTTTTTTTTTAATTGCCTTTGTTTCTATTACTTCAGCACACAGGAAAGGTCTTCCCTGACAAAAGAAAAGCCAACCCAGTTTGAAGTGAAAGGCTGACACATTCCCTGGAATGACAAACAGGAGTCACGAGCCTGATACACTGTGAGATGAAAGCTGTTTACGTGTGACAATCAGGCAGAAAGCAATTTCTCATAATTGCAGTACCTTCATACATCAAGGTACAAATAGTGTTATTCACAGTCTTGCAAACAAATAAAATCCTTCGCAACAGCCCCTTCTTTATGAAAAAAAAATTAAAAAATCTTCAAGTGGGAGATATTCTGAAATATCCCAGCAGCTGTTCTGAACTGACCTGCCCCATCTGCCTTCCCTGCCAAGCGTGGATCCAGCTGGGTCAGTGCAGACAGAAAGCCTTCCTCCCTCACAGAGCACTGCTCTGGCTCTGCTGTGCTGATCTTGAGTCCCCTTTCACTGTGAATCTCTCCCTTCTCCTCCCAGCCTCCCCACCCTCATGTACCCAGAGCAAGAAGGAGGGAAAGGGGAAAAAGCCAAAGTAAAGCTTTGGCTCTTTTCTCCTATCCACCTGTGTGAGGGTAAGAGGGGAGCCCTGGGGCTTTCTAGAGTTACTGCAGAAGTTATTTAGCATCTCTTTCCTCCACACTGGGCCTCACTGCAATATATGGTCCAAAGAGCTTGGTGCACAAAGGAAAGCCTCCTGTGATCCTCATCACAAACTGGGTTAAACTGGAACATGATGAAATCACTCCTGTAAACTGCAGAGGAAAAAAACCCTTTTCTCAGACTATTAGAAACAGAGTTTTGTCTAAAACAGACTTCTGCCATGGCTCACATACTCACAAGACAATGCTTTGTTCCCAGCCCTTACAGACATGAGGAGAGACATTTCTTGGATCTTGAAAAATGTTTGCAGCCGTAGTCACTGAAATTTAAAAGCTGCCAAAGAGTCTGATATCAAGAAAAAAATCACGGCTCATTAGTCAGCTTTGGAAACTCAAAATGCCACGTTGGACTCCAAACAAATTCCATTTTTTTTCACATCACTCTAGCTCAGCTGCAGCAGTGATGACAGGAACTTTCTGTGAAGAGCAGGCGACCTCGGCCATCCAACCCTCTGAACAACTCCTGCACACCCTGCCCCACGCTCTCAAACCAATCCTGCACTGCAGACTGCGAGATGCACTTCCATCCCCTCACATTCCCACTGCTCCTGCCCCATTCCATCCCACAGGGAGGTGAGGAATGCTTGGAGCCAGGAGGACCCTTCAAAGCACACTCGGGGGAATATCAGAGGTGTTTTAATAAGTCAATTTTAAGCTCATGCACCGAGTCTTTAACCCTACTGTACACACCTAGGAAAACAGACATGGATAGGAAGTTCCTGATGGTTTCAAAGGTGGAAAAGCTGTGTCAGAGGGGGCAGGAAAGTGTTTGGGAGAGCTGCTGCAGGACATCCCTGCTCCCTGCCATATGGGCAGCCAGAGCACGTGTCCTTCTATTTTCAGACAGAGCCACGCTGGTTCTGATCACTTCTCCTCCAAACACTCAAGTCTTTAATGGAACAGGGACACAGGGTAATGTATTTACTTTATTTCAGCACTAATCTAGTAAAAGATACAACCTGTGATCCTAAATGTAAAAACTAAGGAAGGCCTGAAGTGTGTGCAGAAATAAAACCTGGATTGCCTCCACTTCCCACATGTTACTTAGAACAATTGTGGTTTTACCTCTCTCTTCTAGAATATTTACACTAATGAAGTTGCCCAAATTAAAATACTTTTCATTGTCAGTAAACTAAATATAAAATCCTTTCAACACCTCAGAAGTAATGATCATCTTCTGTAGCATGTCAGTGCTGAATATGTCACAAACAAAAGCCACAGCACAGGGCATTGATGGTTGTGGAATGGAAATGAGGTAGAATGAGCACCTTTCAGCACTCTGATTTCTGCTTTTTTTTTGCATTTGGAGAAGCTGGCAGCCTCACAGGGACATACATCCATTGCACTACTGTAAACTTCTGAATTTCCATCTGTTTTTAAAAGCTCCAGCTGACCTACATTTTATGTTATGGATTAGTTGAAGCTTATAGAGTAGTATGAGCAAAGCAGGAGTCTTGCTGCTAACCACATATCCTAAGCAATTAAATGTTTCATCAATAATATCTGCCATGGAAAAATCAAGAGTTTTTAAGAGAAAAACTCTTCACACACAAAGCAGAAAAAAATAATTTGATATACACACTTTAATCGTAGTATAAATACCATCTATTTGGTTAATTTTGATTTTACAGACTAAAAAAATTCAAATGTACACATTAAAATTATTTGAAGTTTTTTTTAAAAAAAGGATGAACTTTGATTCACATTTTCAGGACATACTAAAATAAGGCATCAGAGCATTTAACATTTTGGGAATCCTGTCTTTTAGGAATTATCCACGGAATTATTATTGAAGCAAGGTGGGAAGCAGTAACTCATATCACAAAAGCATGACTTCCACTACAGGTTTTCCACCTTATTCTGAGGCAGAGAGAAAATTCAACCTTGAGTTTTGGAGGTGGATTTTTTTTTGTTTGTTTGTTTGGTTATGTTCTTGGCAAACCAGCAAGAAGTCACTCCAGAGACCAGTGGAACTCACTGAGGTGAGGATGATCCAAGCCTAAGTCCTTGAGTCAGATCAAGAACTTTAACTTGGGTCTAATGGAGTTTCAAGAGCCCTGGTCATCCACTCAGATGGGTTTTCTCTCTTCCCAACTACAAAGTCCTCGACCTAAGAAATCTCATGCATGAAAATGTAGCCAGAAGAAAATACAGTGAACAAACAACAAGTTCCTACTCTGATGCACTGTCATTTTCCAACAAAGAGAGGATATTGAGCATTTCCAGAGGGAATTTCATTATAGGCTCATCAGGAGGCCCTCTGTGTTAACAGCCTTTTTTCCCTTGTATTTTTTACTCTGTGTTGGTTCATTTCCCAGTAACAACTGTAACTTCTTTTGACATTTTCTGTCCTTCTTTACAATTAGGTTATTCAGCTCTTCAGTGAAGAGGCAAAGGGTAAGCTATGGGCTGATTTAAGCTGGCTGATTCAACTGGTCTAATTAGGCAGGAGAAATTTGGTAGTAAAAGCAGCTGCTTCCTCCACAAACTGGAAGTCCATCAAAAGAAATGAGCTGTTTTAATGGCCTGAAGACTCATGTATATCATTAGTAAGAGAGACACACATAAAAAATGCTGGTCTTCTCATATCCTTCTAATTAGATGCCTCTGTAAACCACATTCCAATACATAGCTTTTCTCCCAAAGTCAAGGCAACATGTTTCCATTTTTTCCTGACCACCAACTAAACTGACAAGGACATTTCAAAAAAGTTTTGGTTGGCTGCATTACCAGAAAATTCAACTTGACTTGTCATTTGAGGTTTCTTTATCCCCTTATTATATGACTTTGTGTCACTGGTCTACCTATATTTCACTCTTCTGTAAATTGTTTATCTCTGCTACTTACTAACACATCAGTACATACAGGAAATAAAGAGGACATAAAGAGTCCAGGGTGTTTACACAGTTTCCCCCACAAATACTGTCATTTTAAATGAAATCATGAAGAGACACAGTTACAAGAATATCCATGTCACCTTGAAACACTCTTTGATCCTAAAAATCTAAAAATCACAGGCACTCTCCACACTCAGCTCCTGCCAAACACTAAAATCAGTAGAGTGGCACAGGCTTGTGTCGGTTCAGAAGCTGCCACAGGCTCGGGGATCCAAAGCAGGGATTCATGACAGCCTAGACACAAGGCAATACTGCATCACTCAAAAGAGTGGAAAATGGAAACCTTCCACGTAGTAACACCTATGTATCAGGACCTCAGAATTCCAATGTGGGGTTTATTTTAACCAGCTGCAAATATCTGTGATGTAAGCACTAAATGTGAGCTCTTCTGCAGGGTCTGGCTGGGACAGAGTGAATTTCCTGCAGAGCAGCCCCCATGGAGCAGTCCTGGAGCACTGTTGATACCAAGCTGTGTTCTGGCTATTGCTGGGCAGGACTTGCACAAAGTCGAGGCTTTCTTTTTTTTTTAGAGCAGCCTAGGGCATGCCAGAAGCTGGGAGGAGACACAGGCAGCTTGACTGCCCTGATCTTCATGCATTTATTTTCAGCTTTTGCTCTCCCCTGTTTTGGGGGTGGCTGTGTGGATGCTCAGCCACTGGCCAGGGGCACCCCACCACAGCTATTTGTCCTAAGAAATGTGGAGATTCACTTGTCTGGCATCTTTTGGATGAAATTCATAGTAACTTACAGTCTGCTGACCACCAATGAAACCCTTTGTCAATAAAAGGAGCCTGGGTTGCTGTCTAGTTTGTACACATGCTCTTGCATGTAGGAACACACATGGATTCAAAGGAGTAGCACCTCTGCTATGAGGAAAGGTCTGGAGAACTGGGCTTATTCAGCCTGGAAAGGAGAAATTTTTGGCCACCTCATTGTGGACTTCCAGAGTCTGAAGGGAGCTGACAAAGAGGGAGAGGGTCTATTTAAAAGGGATGGAGTGGCAGGACAAGGGGGAAATTGGCTTCAAATTAAAATAGAGTCGATTTAGATTAGGTATGAGGAAGAAATTATTCCCTGTGTGGGTGGTGAGGCCCTGGCACAGGTTTCCCAGAGAAGCTGTGGCTGCCCCATCCCTGGAAGTGTTCAAGGCCAGGTTGGATGGGGCTCTGAGCAACCTGGCCCGGTGGAAGGTGTCCCTGCTCATGGCAGGGGATTGGACAAAGATGATCTCTCAGTTCCCTTCCAAACCAAACGATTCTATGATTCTAGGAACATGTCCAGCCCTGTTTCTCACTGCTGGGAGACACCTGAGGAAAAATTTGCTCTACTGCCTATTAGGCACCACAGCTCATGCAATTCACGTTTTTAAAAATACCTTAAAAATAAACAATACCTTAAAATAATTTAAAATCTCATTGTCACATGAATTACACACAGTGACAAAGCAATCTTGGTCTGCCAGGCTACAGACAGTTCTCAGGGCAGCATGTTCAGTGCCATATGGGCAATGAACAAGTTCAGAGTTTTGAAGCAATTTTACTCTAAGTGTATGTGACAGAACAAGGCACAGTAATAACAGCTGTAGCCTGTGTGCAAATGGAAAAATAACCACTCCTAATATTGTTGGTTTTCATTTCGGTGCTGGCTAAATGCTTTTGATCATTATGTTCAAGTGATGAATGCACCACCTGTGTCTTTTTTTGTCCTTGTGCCAACAGGTAAGATTACCTTATTCTGACAGGGGCTGCAGCAATCTGGGTAATGGCACAAGTACAGAACATTGCTCTGCTACCAGATCACAACATTTTCAAAATATTGCCATGTTTTTAAATTCCTGTGTGTATGTGTTAAAACTGAGTCACTGCTCCACTTCCAATGAAGACCTGAGTGGAACCCAACACGCTGCTTTTAAGCTCTGCTATCTGCCCTCAATGGATGAGCTTCTACTTCTGTACTTGCAATATTTGTAATAGTTCTTGTCTGTTTACAGCTGATATTACAGCTAGCACAGCAGCCTCCACATGCCCTGGTCCCACGTTCTTAGTCTACTGACATCAAATATTAAGTCAAGATCTTGGAGTAAGGACAGGATCTTACCTACTCAATTCCTGTCTCCCACACTCTCCATTTATTTGCTGATGATAAATTGTCCTTATACAACTGAAGGGTTTCCCACAGCACTGCTCTTATGACCCTCATATGTCAGTAAGGTGAAGGTCACAAAGAGTGGTTTGTTCAAAACATAAAAAAAATTTAAATTTGGCTTTGTTCACAAAAATCCCACCATCTGTTACATTAGAATAATGCTTGGGGAAACTGCACAAGGCATGCTCTTGTGTTTGCTGAGCTTAAACCAGAAAGTACTTTCAGAACTGATGCGGAAGCAAGGGCAGAGAACAGAGCATGAGCCCCAAAGTACATAAACCCCAAGAATGGGACCTGGTCTGGTGGAAATAGCATGGATGGCTCAAAACCAGACCTTGTCCTCATGAACTCCAACAGAGCTGTTGTGTTTCTGTGCCAGCAGACCAGGGACAGCAGAGGCCGGGGTCACCCCCAGAGATCACCCATGAGTTGGTGGAGCAGGGGGGCAGAAGTGTCTGGAGGCAATGCACATGAGGAGAACATGCAACTGCCTTTGGGGAGGTTTGCAGCTGTCACTTTTTCCATCTTGCAAAGCTGCAAAGAAAATGGTGTAGGTGGACGGCTCAGGATTGCTCTTCTCAAAGGCTTCCTCCTGAAATGGGTGCCTACGCTCTAATACTGACTAAGCTGCTGGGCTTTGCTTCTGATCTCATTAGATAATGATACTGCAATACAAAAGGAGAGGTTAATCTTGACTATCTCCCCAATCTCCTTTCCTTGTGTACAGTTGTAAACACCCTGGAAGCAGCTGGAGGCACCTCTTCCTATGTGGTGTTGGCATCAGCACTTGCACAGAATGGTGCTGCTGTGGATGGGAGAGCTGGAGGAGGCACAGGTGGGACCATCTTCTAAAAACCACTGGGCACAAATTCACACAAATCCTGAGGTGTGGGAGTGCCAGTGTGGCCAGCAAAAATGCCAATACAGCTCTTGTCATCCCTATCCCACTCTCCTCACCCCAGTGACCACAGACCACTCCTGCTGGCAGCTCTGAGCTGTGTGAGGGGCACACAGAGTGGATCCTCTCCAGGCTGACCACAAGCAGGCAACATCCTCCCCAGCCCATTCCCTTTCCTACATCAGAGGTGCTCAGGGAAGGCAAAGGCAGCCATGAGGGAATGTGGATACCCACCATGTACAGAGAGCTCTTCCTGGGAAGTGCCCTCCAGCTGCAGATCTGCAGTGCTGTTATTTGCCTTCCTGGTGCAGTTAAGGAATGTTTCCAGTCCCCAGAAAAATCAGTCAGAAGAACATCTCTACCATGTCCCTGTTCTCTGCATCACTCTCTTGGTGGCTCTTGGACATTATTCTACTTAAAACCTCAGTATTTTCCTCCTGCACTCCGAGATACACAACTCCCCCCAGTTTTCACCAGCAAACCACTGTTCAGACAAACAGAAGTAGCAGCCATTTATCTGGCACATAAACATACTCCCCTTTACACCCAGCAGGAAAGCAAGCCCCAAAAATGCTCAGCTAATGAGGAAATCCAGACAATGATGCTGGCAGCCATAAACAGGCAAAATTGCCCAAACAGGTCTGAATTGGACCCACCACTGCTACATGAGAGCTCTAACCAATTCTTACAACTTCTAAAGGAAACAAGAATAAAGCACAAACAATCTGATTATGAGAGAAATGACTGGGAGCAGAAAATTACTCAACTTATGTAATGTAATAAGTCCCTATTGAAAAGCATCTGCGAAATACTGCCATTTCTTCACGCCATTCTTTTCACCACTCTCACTCAGATAAAACAGGTTCCATTTTACATCCATTTTTCCTGCTCTTTTAGCCTGTTATGCTGTTAATCCAGTAGCAACAGACCTGAACCACTTTTAAGCAACTGATACTCTCTTGATTTTCATTTAAAAAAAAAAAATCAGGTTGCTGCTGCTTTCCCATAATTATATCATCTTGTCACTACAAAGGAGGAGGAGGAATATACACCTCGATTAAAATGTTATCTTCAAAGTATTTGTTGCAGTGATATGCAGCCAGTTTTTGTACATAAATAAATATACCTGAGTGTATGTGCATATATACATCTAAATATGAAAACAGAGATAACCTATAAATATCTCTATATAACCTATATATAGATATCTATATGGCCTGTGTACAGATATATGCTCAATCATATTTACAGGTATCTATATAGGTAAATTAAATGAACATATATTGAACATATTTATATCTAGAAAGACAATGCACATACAATATACTTGCAATATATTACTTTTAGTACTCTGAAAGGGGGTCCACTGATGCTTCCAGATGTCTATATGGGATGGTGTCTGCTGACACATCCCATCACCATATAAACATGCCTTGCATGTTGGTGACATTCAACACTGACATTCAAAATTAATTTCATTGCCTTCTGTATTTTTTAGAATGTAGTTTTACCAGTGAAACATACAAATAAGTGAAAAAGTTCCTTCTGGGTATTAGGCCATATCTATCCTTCATCAAACTTTATTAATTACTGTTAATTTGGTCCAAAATGTTCCATCATAAGACAACAGCCCTGGCAGAATGCTGATTCCTGTTCTCTGGCTAAACTCTGTCCAGTGTGTCATTGCAGTGATTCCAACATTCCTTTGGGCCTGTGCTTTTAGAGCAGCACACTATGAACATCCGAGAAGAATTGTAGGTTGGCTTTGAAGTTATTTTTATTTACTGTAAAACGTGTGCCACCTTTTGTCCCAATTCACTTTGCTGGAGGAACTTATTTTTACTGCCTGTCAATAAGAATCAGAAGATGAGTGCAGAAATGTCACAGCCATGCCCTATATGGGAAGGCCTGCTTTATTTTTATTTGTTTGGTTGACTTTATAATGTGAATAGAACGTATGGGATTCAGGAAACTGATGCCCATACTTCTGCTTGGAGACTAAAGAGTAAATCTGTTAAGTATTATCGTGTATATTCAGTTTTTTCTTTTGGTGTCCCCAGATGTCAGACCACTGCACAAGACACAATCATTCTCCATGAACACCAAGTGACCCCAGGGTTCAGGGACTGGTGAATACTTCAGGTTATGTATTTCTCCTTCAGGTTTACATCATCATTCTCCTAGGCAAGAAATCAAATAGTCAACCTCCTTCAGGGATGTCTGTCAAGCTCCTGTGACTGTTTGTGACACAGCAGCTCACACATATTGTCATAACTCAGCCTGTAAGACAGCAGAACCTGATTTATTATAATCACAAATGCAGCAGCTCCATTCCTTATTTGCAGTCACTCACAACTTTCCTGGAACTTTCACGTGAGAGGGTAAAAATGTGCCCAATGTGAGTTCCACTTCAGTGATGATTTACACCACAGGGAAACTTTCCATGGGCTTAAACAAACGACTGGCCAGCCATATTATTTATTTCTAAATTCAAAGCTTGGAAAAATCCAATCAGGAGAGGAGGTCTAAAAATGGTCTTTGCTCAGTTCTGTGATAAAAGGCCAGAGTGAGCACAGAGATTGAGCTGAGGCTCAGAGGACACAGCCCTCTGAACTGGCCACTCTGAAGATACTAAAATGAAAAGGACAGGACTACTATTCCTGGAGGAAAACCCACCAAGATGTGTCCACAGGGAAATTCTCTCCCTGGAATGCTGTATTTTACCATGCCATGCAGGGGGGGAGAAATTAGGGATGGTGTAAAACCAGCCATGGGGTGGCTATGGGAATTACAGAGTGAGAAATTCCATCACAGGACACCTAGGGGACTTGCCAGAGGCAGGGAAAGGGATGGATCAAGGACTGAGGAGGAACAGGCCTCAGAAAATAGATGGAAATGGGGATTAAAGGGGCCAGAAGTACGAAAGGAGGCAGCTACACCTGTGTGACAGAGCTCCTCATCACTGCAGTCCAAGCTGCACTCCTGCCAAACTCTGTCCCAGCTTTCTCCCATGGGAATGCCCTCAGCACTGTGAGCTCATGTGCAGGAGACACCACCACGGCCTCAGTGGGCAGTAGCAGAAATTTTTGCACACCAGCTGCTGGAGCAAGAGGCTGCAAATCTGAGGGGTTACTGTAGGTCCAGGTGCCAACAACTGAGGGAGACCAGAGTATGACTGGATGGGGAACGTGCCCAAAACCCACTGGTGGAGAGACCTTTTGTGTGTGTTTGTGTGTGCAACCCACAGTCAGCCAGAGAGGAGGAATGTCAGTGAGACACTGGGTCTGCTCGGGTTTGCCCAAATGTCACCTGTGCTTAGGTGGGAGGAAAAGCCCTCTGTCCTCCTGCTGGCACTGCAGCTGGCTGGGTGCCCTGCCTCACCACCAACTGGACTTGGAGTTACAGAACCAAGGCTGCCACACCCCAGGGCAGGAGGAATCCCCTCACGTCTCAAAGCCCCACCAGCTCCAGCTACTCCTAACAGTCTAATTTTTACTGTTATGATCACTGCACACTCCTGGTGAAGAACTCAGCACTTCTGACTGACCCAGCTCACTTTCCAAAAGGTCTCCCATCGATCATTTCTGTATTTATGTACTGTCAGTTTGTTCCTCTGGGGCAAATTCTTCTTCAAGTAATTCTGCAAGACCCAGGGTCAAGATGAAAGCCCAGGGGAGTAACTTTCCACTGGCAGCTGTGCACAGATGTGCCCCTCTGCACTGCCCTTGGCTTTCTGAATCACAATTCTCTGGTGGCAGCATAAGACCCTCACCTCTCCAAGTGGAGAAGGAAATGGAACTCCATCCCAGACAGCCACCCACAGGCTTCAGCTTTATGAGCCTCAAATAGCATTTTAGACAGCCAGGCCTTCATATTCATATGCAATAAGCTGGCTGCAGTTTTTGGCTTTTTGACCCAGAAAAAGAAAATGCTCTTCCTCTAATAGCAAATATTTAGCTTCAATCTCCTTTCTTTTAATTGGGTACTCATTTACCCATTCTAGCCCTGCCATGCTGGTGTTATTAGAGTGCTTAATTTTCAAAGCACTTGAGGTAATAACTGCATCATGACTAAATAAAAAATTATACTGGCCAGGCTTTGCTGGTGCAGCCCCATCCACTTGACTGCTTCAAAAGCACAAAACTGATGCAACAGGGCAGAATTTAACTTCATTGCTTAACAAGAGTATTAGAAGCTTCAGTTTGTGGTGGTTTTTTTTCTTTAAATTTCATATTAACCAGGTGCATCACTTCATTTGAAACTTCTTTTTTCTGTCTGGCATAAAAGCCTATCCTCTAAAGCTCAGCAAGAGACAGAGCAGAGGTCCATTCTCATTTACCCAGGAACCTGACCACTGCATAGTCTATCTTCTCCTCTCTTTTGTAGCGATGCACAGCAATTATAAACAACATTTGTCATTATTCTAAACATGCGAAGCCAGAAGAAATATGATTCTTACACAAAAGATGCAAGCTGTACATACTAGATGGGAGGCAGATGGTAAATTAGCTTGTAAAGCCAAGGTCGCTGCCATTTATTTTTATTTGGAACAGATAAATAACAAAAAAAAACCCGAGCAAGCAAGCGGTTATCTCTTCAGCTATTATGTAATTCCACATAGTTCTGCCTGGTAAGAATCTGGATGCCTTTATCCCTGTACCTTCTGAAGAAAATTAAGTCTGCAGAGTGCATCTGTTTCCCCCACAAATCATCAAAGTCTAAATGAGCAGTAAATGGGGACAGAAGCCCAGCAGTGACAAGAAGGTCCAACAAGGACCCTCAGCGTGACTGGAGCCACATTACAGCACACATCTCCAGCCACGCCATTTCCTAGACAGAATTGTTTTGTCCTCGTTCCAGAGACACTTACACAGGAGTAGTCCTGCTATATTTTATGCCATTACTCACATTCAGATCAAATATTCCCCCCCAAAATCTTCTTTTCTAAGCGACAAAGTGTGCAAAGGCCAAATTAAAATCAAACATCTGCACTAAAGCACAGAATTCACAAGGGAGCCACTTCCACAATAATCGTTAATGGGAGCCACTTTCACAATAATCATTTCAGCAGGCCTCCTTATAGTAACTTTCAGGAAATTACTGAGTTTCAAAGAGTTACTGAAAACAACCAAATCTGTTTGGCTTTCTCTGTGCTGTTACCCTCTCCATCATACTTGGGGGATGAACAACTTAAAGAATTGGTTGAAAAGGGCAGTAATTCTTTCATACATAATGTATTATGTATTCCGTGTGAAGTTGGTGGAAAAGTGACTACATTTGGGCAATTTGGGGACCTTTAATTTTTCCATTTCCTAATAGACTTTGATATCAAGAAGAAGGTGTATTTTAAAGCTTAGTCCTGGGTTTGATAATGAACACTGCCACTCCTAGGGACTACAGCTCTGCTTGTAAATTTTTTTCACAGTATAAAACTAAATTTTCCATATGGTACAGTCTATGTAAAGGCTGGTGGATTTGTTGTCCTCTGTACCAGTGATTTAACCAAAAATTGCTGGCTGCTGGGTTCAAAGCTGGCACAGTGGGCAGGCTATCTGAACCACTAACACCTCAACTTCTTACTGTCCCAAGGCTTCTGATAAGAGATAAAAGGCCTTGTGCAGAAGTTTCTGATACAAGATTTGGCAATATTAATTTCATACTATTTCCTTCGGTAGGAATATTTTAACAAAAAAAGAGGAGCATTTTTTCATCTTACACAGATGTCATGTTTCAACAGGGTCTTTTATTGAATTTATTAAATAAAATAATCCCACAAGAAAGTACATGGCTGGGCATGATGACTCAAACTCCCAATTTATTTTTGACAAAAAGTCGGTCTTAAGTAAGACACGTGTCCTTCTGCACCTCACCAGATGCAAGTCACAGAGGTTTTGGGGTTAAAGCATCACTAGTTGATTTAGGTTTTGCCTCAAGTACTTTCATTTTGAGAATGAACACCCACCTTTCAGCTTGAAACACTTTAATTATAAATCCAAATCAGTTCATTCCCACGTGCTAAGCTACCATGTAAATTTTGCTGGGGTTCTCCTTGCATGTTGCTTCTTGTAAATCTTGACTTGTTTTAATAGTAAGATGAAACACTGTTTGCTAATAGAAGACAAAGCTATCCATCCAAAGTTTAAAGTGTTCAGGTGTGAATTCTAAAGCAGCTGAGTGAGGGCCTGCCACATTCTGAGTAGTGCCATCATGTTCTGACTGTCTCCACAGTTTACCTACGAGAACAATGCTACAGGGAAATGTGAACAAATAATTTCTCTGAGGACACAGAGCTGAACTCTGAGATATTAAATCCCCATTGAACAAAAATCTGCTCTAGAGGGCTGGTAAGTTCAGACCCCAACGACTTCCAGAAGGCACTTTCCAAAACGGCACAGAAGTGCACAACAAAAAAATGAACTTTAACAGCATTTTTACTTGAGTTAGCGTCTACTTTTTTCTGTTCTTGTGATTTCTCTTTCCTTTTATTGAGGTTGTGGAAACCCTGACCAACCATGTGATGTCTGAAGTCTCCAATTGCAAAATGCCTCTTGCTTCATCTTTTCCCAGCCTTCAGATGGATCTCCAGACTATGGAAACCAAAGTCTGCTTTGAAATGTGACAAAAGTACACCCAGATTTTGGTGCATGTTGTCTCTACCTCCTCAACACCTCGAGCAGGGCATGACCTCCTATGGACAGAGGACAAATAATTTCATCAAATCCCACCCAGCATATAGAAAGTTGTAGTGGAAGTGTGTCAGGGTGAATTACAGCCAGCCCCCAACATTTTCTGAGATGGAAACAGCCAAGACCAGAGCTCAGACTCCCAACAACTCACTGTGACCACTTCCTGGTATATAAATTCCAAAATGCTTTAATTGGTATCTCTCTAAAACCTCCTTCCTCAGCCACAAGTGTTCACAGCAGCAGTTCATAAAGTTTACTGTATCAAAACATTAGCTAGAATAAAAACCAGTGAGGTCATTGTAATGTTTAGGTTTAATAAACAATACAGCAAAGAGAGAGAAGATGTTCTGCTTTAAGACTCAGCGACCAAAACTCACTGAGTCAAACTCAAGGCACATTTCTAAAAAAGCTGAAGGTCCAAAAAAACTCCAAACAAACAAAAAAAAACCCAAAACCCAAACAAAAAACAAACCCACAATAACAATGGATTCTGCTTGAAGAAAAACAAGTAATGCTGAAGTAAGGTCATACTCAGCTGGGAAACAGTAGAAGGATCAGACAAAGGGGCTGACCAAGACTTGTTCCCAATAACCTCTGTTTTACAGAACACATGCAAGAGGACACTGGGAAGAGTTATTTATCACTTAATAAAACTGTGAGCTATTCCAGTAACAGCGACTACTCAGTATATTTTTACCATCTTGACACAGCTTAAGTGTTAAAAGAAAAACTGCACGGATTTTATCAAGGTTAAAACATGTGCTTAGAAACCCTCTGCTAAAAAATCATGCCTCATTTTAATTAATTTTGCCAACACTTAAAGCCACTGAAAAGGAATCTACACAATATTTGCCTGAAAAGAGCCTTTTACCAGTATCTCAGTTGGTTTCAACCGGCCTAACTTGTTTATTCTTCCTAACATATGGATCTTAATTTGCCCACATCCTCCTCTCCGCGATGAAAACACGGTTTCAGACAAAGCAGGCAAAAAATGGTCGAGAACAATACAACCCATCTGCCAGAGAGAGGCGGGGGGGGGGGGGGGGGGGGGGGAAATTAAAAAGGAAGAAAAACCTCTCTCGGAAAGTGGGTTTTTCGCTCGTTCCCGTTGTGCATCTTTCCCTCCCTCCTTCCCATCTTAGCAACAGAGCCTGGAGCAGCCAACCAGGCGGGAGCGCATCCCGGGGTTACTGCAGTGCATCGCCCGGCAGTAACCGCGCCGGGCGGGATGCGGCACCTGCGCCGCACTGCACCTGCCCGAGCACACCGCTCCCTCCGGCTCCCCCAGCCCGGATTAGCGCCTCATTCAGGACAAATCCTCCCCTCCCGGCCCCCCCGCCTCGCCTCCGCTCCGTTTGGGTATCTCCGGAGGGGATGGGATGGGAAGGGGGGGATGTGTGAGGTCTTTTAAATGAAGTCGCAAGAGAGGATGCTGCAAAAAAAAAAAAAAAAAAAAAAAAAAGGCTCAACTAAATAAAGAAAGGGGTCTGTCCGAGTGTGTGTACCAGAACTAATTCCTAAAACAGCACCGGAGCAAATCAGCAAAGCCCAGCCTGTTTAAATCTCCGCTGATGGTTTGACAGCGGCTGAAGTTTCCATCTTATGCAGAGAACGGTATTAACATAATACACAGCCCTCGGAGCTGGAAGGGATCGCGCTGTTCTGATGACACTGCCTCGGGCTGTGACGGCCACTTTTCGCCTTCTATGAATACCAAACGAGCTGCCAAAGCCCCCTGTTCCCCTATCGGACACCTCGGAGCCATCCAAAACGAGCCCGGTCCTTCATCCCCCTCCTGCTTTCAAAGCTGCCGAGCAGCCACCTTGACAGCAAAGACAGCAGCACCTCTCCCTCTGCTTCCCCGGGGTTCGGAACATCAGAACCAACCCAAACCAGCAAGAAACGCAGCGTTTTCTGCTGAGCAGGAATTTCTGTGCTGCTCCAAAGGCTCTCCACGAAAATCCCCGGCTGCATTCTGCCCGGCCGGAGCTCGTTCCCTCCGAGGTTACTCGAGACCAAACCCTAACAGAACTTGCACTCGAACGCAGCACAAATGACTCATTACAGACCTAAAAATAACCACGGAGAAATTTCCAACTAAAACGTTGCCTAATTAACCATGAATACTGAGAAGTGTGAGAGGAAAAAAAAAAAAAAAAAAAAAAGCAATCCCCGAGTTGTTGTGGTGTTTTGCAAGCAAATTATTACTACTTTCTTCCTGGATACACTCAATTATATAGGCAGAATGTTTCCATTTCCATCCTATATTATCAAGCCCACCTAGAAACAATAGAACAAATGTCCTTTCATGGCTATACAGAATGTATGTATCTTTTTAAAGCAAAGCTGAATGACTTTGACCTAGACAGAAAGCTCCAAAGTACTTTTCATGCCCCCCTTTGTATAGAGGACTATACATAATTCATCCCCAAACCACAATTCAGATTATTTCATGGTGCTCTTAACAAAAATGACAGAGACCTGAGGCACTGACTTTTCTACCAAATCCTCTTGCAAACAATTTTCAGGCAGTCCTGGTACAAAAACCTACGCATCTATGATTTTTCTATGAACTGGTAAAACCAATCTCTGTGTTCAAGCTGCAGTTTAAACATGCAGCTCAAAAGCCAAGATCCACTTTAATCTCTTTCTCAACCCTTAGATAAATGACTTTGTGACAAGACAGTGAAACTTTAGCCATGTTTTGTTCCAAAGCTCTGCAGATCTTGCTTTTCACATTTAAGGATCCACACTGGACCTAACACAAGACTCTTTCTTCTCCCCTCCAAGCCAGCTGGGTCCCTCATCCTTAAAAAAAAAAAAAAAGAGAAGTATCCTGAGACTAAGCAGCCCTATTAATGCTATAAATGTGCTGAAGTTCCCTTTTTCTGGCTTTGCCAGTCCGTCTTAGCCTCACAACAACTTCCTCCAGGAGTCCTGGGGCTTTCTGAAATCGTGAAACTCGCTCACCCACAGGAAATCCCCAGGATATGCTTGAACATAGCCTGGACTCAAAGACTGAGACACATTTTCAGTTCTTGAAGATCTTTAACCTCACAAGTCACTCAAAATTCTCTTTCCTTCAAAACTGAAGGAATAGTTGTTTCTACCTGTTAACCAACTCCCTAAAAGCTTTACAGGGAAAATGCCAAAGCCAACTGAGACCTTCTGCAACTTCTTTAACCTCTTCCAAATTCCCATATTGGCAACAGCTCCTACTTTATGGAATGGGTCAGATAGAGCTGCTTTGATCAAGGACTGACCTGCCATACTCCTTCCCTGTTAATCCCACTGACCTCAGGGGAAATTACACCAGGAATTAATCAGCTCCAGAGTCACAACAATCTCTGCTATGAGTTTGATAAAACCTCATAAAGAGAGCATCATTTATTACATAAACCTTAAAATCAAAATGCTCCTCCTTATATTTAAAGATAAAATGATATTTAAGAGTTTAATTAAGCAGTTTAAAGCTGAGACAAAAATCAATGAAAAATTCTAATTTGAAATCTACTGTGGCTTATTTAGCTTCTTTGTTGTTGACAAGCAATGCAAATTCATCTTTCTTTGGGCTTTTAATGAAAAGTAAAAGACATGACATACCATGAGTTGCATTGTCTGAACAATCAAGCTTAGTACAGAACACAATGGCAGCACTACTAATTATTCCTCCTTCTGCTAATTTAGAGCCTAACCTTAACATTACTTTGCAATGGCATTTTTACTGAAGGGAATTGCTCTTCAGTTGAATTCCTGTCCAACATGCTGGCACAAATTGTCTTTGTAAGGAAACTGTACTTCTGCCTTTGTGATCCAACGCTCTTGAAAGGTTTTAACTAATTCATTACAGTTATAGAGAGTGATGTAGAAATAGTAGATTTTCTTTTTCAAGCACCATTTCAGAATAGAAACACCATTAATTTAAAAGGCACATTTTTGAAACAGCATCCCTTATCTCCTCTTACCACAACCAGCACCCAAGAACAATGTGAACTGAGAGATATCTCCTTTCTTTTTTTTCCCAGTATGTTTTCTGCTACTCTTCTCATGAAAAGTGAATTAAAATATTTCACATTACAGCAATGAGAGAGACTTTTAGCACAGGGAATCCACAAGGAGTGCTGAACTGCAGCAACCACCAGTGTTTGGAGGCACAATATTCCCCTTCTCTTGGGCACTGCAAAGTCCCAGTTTCCCACTGGAACAGAAACCAGTATAAGGTATTCAGAATAGTTTTATATGTAATGCACTCAGCTACAAATCCGTGTGGTTTCAACAGACATATCCCAAATTACACACAATAAAACTTCTACTTGCAGAACCACTAAAACAAATCAAAGAATCTGAACTGTTTGGTTCCTACCTCCTATTTAGGCAATTTGGGTTTCTATTTCCCTAATGGAAAATCTTTTCTGTTAAAACCAATATATTGAGCCAGTCCCTGGAGGAGGGAACGTGGCTGGGAGGAAAGTTTGGTTCCAGAAGGTTTCTATAATCTGACCAGCAGTTCACTGAAACAATGAAGAGACCTCTGGAGGTCACCTGGCCCAGCCTTCTGCTCAAAGCAACACAATGCCCAGCTCAGCCATGTGTGCAACACTCCCCTGTGATGGAGAAAGCCCCACTGTGCCTGGGTGACACGTCCCAGTGCACCTGGGGAACAGGTATTTATTATTTCCTAACCCACCCAAACTGCAATGTGTGCCTATGGGCTCTTGTTATTTATCATCTGCCACTATTGGCAGGAGCAGCCCAGACTCCTCAGCTGCTCTTTGTAGGTCCCCTGGACCATTTTTCACCCTTTTGTCAGACCCTTCCCAGCTTCCCAGTGTCTCTGTTGAGATATGAAGCACCCAAAACAATATTGCAGCTGTGCTCTCACTGGGGAGAGAAGGATTAGGACTTGCCTGCAGCTGGGAATGGCCTCAGTCACACGATGTGATTCACCTTCCTGGCTGTGAGAGCACTCTTTGGCTCACAGGCACTTGGCACCGAGTGCAGCCCTCCCCAGCCTGTTTCAGGTCCTTGGCAAGCAGAGAGAGCCAAGCCCAGCTGGCAGACAGCAGCTCAGCCACTCTGAGCCTGTCCTTGGTGGTCCCAGGAACAACACAAGGTGTGAGACCAGGTGAGGAGGATCTGAACCCCTCCCCACAGACAGCCAGGAAAGTTCAGTCTCCTCTTTCAAATCCAAATGCAGTGACACAGTCACAGCCATACCCCAGAGATAAATACCTCCACAGGTCATTTTCAGCTGCAGGACGTTTTGCCAGGACATTGTTTTGTTCAAGCCAAGTCACCCAGGCATGTCAAAAAATCTGAGCCGAGGTTTTGGGTACAGGACCCTTCAATCACTTCTGGCCAGTGAGAAAGAGATTCAGTTAGAAATCTTAAGCTTTTAAATCTTAAATGAGACATTTTGGCATAGCTCCATTTTTTGGAGGACAAAAAACCTTCAATGTTTTGTGCTCTTTCTGATAAGATAAAGAATAATTTTGAATGTACCAAAGTTGCTGCCAAACCAAGTTGTTCTCCTATGGACAATGTAGCTCCATGCAATTTTAGCAAATAATTAAAGAAGGCCAGTGGGTCTATATACAGTTTTGATGTTGAAAAACCCATTAAAGCATGAAATCTGCAGATCTTTCAACAAATGAATAATTGTATGCACAGCCTGTCCACATACAGTAGCACTTTCATGGCAACAGCTCCAGTGCTTTTCATACCACACATTTTTAGACTATTGAAGCCTTGGTGTTGTGATAATGACACAATTTACAGACAGCAGCCAAGTACTTTGTGAAACAATTTCAAGTGGAACTTTTAAGCCAGTGGATTTATAGTTTCAGGGCCAGTGTAGGTATCAAGTATGGCTCAGGTGAGGGCTGCACTGGCAGGGCCTTATCTCTTAAAACAACTAAAGCACACAACCACAGCAATTTGCATTATTGGGAGAGAATTCCTCAAGGAAGGGCAATTATGTCATTTAGCACACAAAATTCTCCTGAAGATTTCAATATTTTCTCTTGGGCATACTTCTTTTTGCTGGCACGAATTTACTGCACGACCTAGTTTTCCTTTCAGAGAGGACTAGTCACACACAACCAAAAAGAAAAAAAAACAGAAAACTCTCTAGGAAACACACAATTACACAAAGCAAATGCAGGCATGAAAGGAATTGATGCCAAGCAGAGGAGAAAGGACAGAATCACCTTTTAGAACTGGAATCAACCAAGAACCTATAAAGAAGAGAACTGGATAATCCCTTCTTCCTCCCAACACTTGTCTTCCTTGAGAAGTGCCCAATATCTATCATTTTGGTACACCCTGTGTTGCAGGTTGTGAACTCTCTGCAGTGTGTATCAGCAAAGGAGCTCCCCAGAGACCATCCTGGTCCTTGGCTGAACCTCAGGATTCAGTCCCAGCAAGAGCCACTGATTTCATCAATGAAATTATAAGCCTAGAGAGACCCATCTAAGCTGTAGAGACCTAGAGCTAACAGCATTTATTTCCAAACACAGCCTTTAAAGAAAACAGTTTTTATCCTGGTGTCTAATTCCTTCTGAAATTCTGAGCTACTCGCTGTTCTGAAAGAGTAGAGAAAAAACAACCATTTCATAAAACAGCCAATTGCAGGAGTAAAAAACAAAGCCTCCTCACTTCCCCCACCCCCATCTTTAAACTCCTGCGTGCTCTACCCACCCTCAACAATAAATTGTAGACAGGCAAGATCACAGGACAGATATTTGGCAGCACAACAATACTATATTTACTTCAGATACTTAAGAATTGGGAGGCAGAAATAAGCAGTTGTATGAACTGCTGCATCTACAGCCTCTTGTGGGTGAAACCTTGTTTTCCTCACCTTTCTTTCTCCACCATGGCCCCTCCTGGATAGAGTAGGACAGTTCTTTAAACTCAATGTTCACAGCTGGCCTGCGGGGCAGGTAGGAGAACCTGTGAGCTTCTGTCAGAGCATTGTCCACTTTTTTTAAGTGTCCATTCATGAGTCGGATGTCCTGGATGTCTGTGCCATTGGAGACCACCTCATCCACCGAGACACACACAGACTTTGGCTCGGCCATGGTGCAACCAGAGCTGCTGCCACCCTGCAGGGAAAGTGGAGGAAGTTCACAGACTTTTGTTTAGGAGCACGTTTCAAAACCTTCTGTGCATCAGAGGAATTATTCTTTAAATAGCACAAAATATCCGGCACTGTAATGCGCTGCAAGGTGAAAGAGGAGTAAAATAAAGCAATCTTTTGTTTGTTCTCTTGCCTGAGCCTTGACAGAAGAGGTAAAAGAGCCCTTGCAGCACACACAGTTCCTTCAGCACTAGTTTTTCTTTCAGATCTTCCACCAGATTAATACATTTATAAGTTCAGTCCCCATTGTATTTGGTTTCTCATGCACTCAAGGAATTTGGTTCTAGTTACTGATTCCAGGGCTTGGGACAGAGCTGCAGGGGGAAGGGAGCTGGCTGAACAATTATCTGTGCAGACATTTCAAAAGCAACCACTCCAATTGTCTAAGAGCTCTTGTTCCTCTGGATCAGCCTATGCTTCTGTAAAGTTGAAATTATATTTCTGAGCATTTTCAAATGTGCTATTTCATGCCTTATTTTCTCATGCACTGATAGTTCTGGAGACTTTGCAACCTGAGATGACAGTACAAGTTCTTTTCTAGAAGTCTTTTAGGAAAGCACAATGCTTTGCACCCAAAATCCTTGAGTGCTTTCCATGCTTGATAGTGATAACTAATGGAAATTTTATCAGCTACATAAACACACAAACCCTGCTCCAGTTCTTGCACCACTGACACTGTGAGGTCAATGTCCTGTGCTCACAGCCATCCCTCTTGCTACTTTGCCTATCACAGCACTCAGTGTAATTCCACTTGGCACTTTTTGGACTAAATCTCCTTCCCCTCCTCTCCTGACCATGACAATGGCCTTCCACCCACCTTTCTCTTCTTTTTCATTTTTTAAATTATGTATGCAAAATCTGAATTTTTTCCATTCCTTTTACCAGCACAGGCATCACGCACCAATATGAGCAGGATGTGTGTAAGCTCAAAAGAAAAACAGTCATGAATTTTCTTCAGCTAAACAGAATTTTGAACACTTCAGAGGCTGCTAGCTGTCATCTGTTGTTTGGTGGATGTCATAAGCAGAGCCAAACATCTGCACAGTTGTTTATTAGGAAATTTAGTGTTTTTAATGCAGATTTGAATTGGAAAGGACTTCTGCAGATGGCTTATGTGCCAGGCTTTCCATGCTGACACATCTGCCCAACAATCTACAAAGTTATCTCTTGGAAAGCAGATGTTCTGCACTACTTTTCAATGCATGAACACAGAGATGCAGGTCCTGCCACTGTTTCCCTCTATTTGTCTAATTCAACTAAGAAGTGGCATTGCCTCCTCGCCCCTGTGCCAATTCCATTTCCTTCTCATGGTTGCTGGTCTTCCCATCTTTGCTGTAAAAGCAGCCCAGCTCAGATCAGTTATTTGTCACAAATGTTGAAAAAAACATTAAAAGAACCTCCAGTCCTACATAAACACTGAGGAAAAAAAAGGTACTCCTGCATAACCACTCCATAGCTGGCATTTTCACATTCTTCATGCACAAGCCCCAAGTTCTAGATGAAAAAAATCAGCTCTGCTCACCACATTTTCTCAAGAAAGAGATTTTAATCGTGCTCTCAACTTACTTAGAGGTCAGGTATCCAGTAACACTTACTGTCAAATTCTTAAATAGTTGACTGCCATGGTATGTAATTTGAACATAACAAGAGTAATGTGAAACATCTTAGAGTTCAACAATTAAATCAGGGGAACTTCCCTAAAAGCTAAGAGAAGGCGAGTTAACAATGTCCTTCCTTGAATGTTTTCAAGGCTGGCTTTGGCACTCGTGATCTGTTTTGTTCTGAGGAACCACTGAGCACCTTCACACAATCAGAGGGAATATCCAAAAACAAACTCTCAATGAGCAGGTCACCTTGATTATTCAAGTGACAGAGCTTCTCCAGTTCAGATCGATTCAAAAAGAAATATCCTTTGGACAAGACCTCTGACTACTCACTCATCTGAGAGTATGAAGCCAAAGACTTTTGTTGCTGGACATTAAACAGTTTCAGTCACTCTGTGGAGCGAACTGCCTGTTCACACACCTGCCTCCTCCAGGGACCACCTGCGATGGGTGAGCATCCCCCCGAGCCACTGGGATGGTGCAAACGCCTCCCGGTCTTGGCATCACCTTCGCTTGGAAAAAGCTGGGCGATCCCGTGGCTACGAGACTGAGCCGAGCCGCGTGTAAGGCACAGACACACCTGAAGCCCCTCTGTACCTCCAACACCTGCAGCGCTCTCTGCTCTCCGCTGTCACCCACCAGCGATGCCCCAGCCCCGCACCCAGCCCTGCGATCCGGGCACGGCGAGCGCCGCTCCGCAGGACCGCGCTCACCTCTCCGCTGTTTTTGGACAGTTTGGGCTCTTTCCCATGCAGTTTGCTGGAGCCGGAGAGGAGCCGGGCCGCTCCCGGCGCCCGGCGGGGAGGCAGCGCTCGCCCGGTCGGAGCGGCAGGAGGGTCCCGGGGGCTCTGCCCGCTCCGTCCCCCGCCGGCCCCGGGTGTTATGCAAAGGTTACGGTCCCTCCGCAAATCCTCTGGGAAGCCGGCGGGGCGCAGCGGCGCAGGGAGCATGCTCGGCGATAATCCCCCCGCCTTGGCTACAGGCAGAGGTAACCAGCGGTCAAGTCCCGCCGTGCGCCGCCGGCCGCTCGCACACTTCGCATCCTTCATCCCGCATCCTGCATCCCGCAGCTCGCATCCCTCAGCCCCCATCCTGCACCCTCCGACCCTGCTTTTCCCTCGGGAAGCGTTTCTGGAGCTCCCCGCGCAGCCCTGGATCCATCCCCATCGCCCAGCCCCGCACCTCGCCCCCCGCCCGGCGCTCGCCGGAGGGAAGGCAGGGCACGCCTTACCAAAGAGCTGCCCATGGAGAAAGCCGCCATCAGACATGCCATGGGCACCGCTGCCCGCCCGGCTGCTGGCGGAGGAGCCTCCAGTGCCGCCTCTCCGCCCCGACCGGCTGCGGGAGGCGGGCGGGCAGGGATGGAGCTGGGGCCGCCCCCGTCCCGGCCCGCCCCCGCCGGGGATGGGGATGGGGATGGGGAGAGCTCCGGATTCGGAGCACCTCTCGGCGCTGGGGAAGGTGGGCAGTGCGTTCCCAGCCCGCTGCTGGCCATGGCTGTGGCTCTGCCCAAACATGTGGCAGACGCTTGTCCCGGGCACTGGGGCACCCAAGGTCGCTCGCCGGGACAAAATGAGGAGGGCAGCTAGCATTGTCCCCAGACTCTGGGCAGGGACAGGCTTCCTGATGGGCTCCTGGAGGCATTCCCTGACAAAATAAGGAGGGCAGCCAGCATTGTCCCCACGCTCCGGGCAGGGACAAGGTTCCTGATGTGCTCCCGAAGGCATTCCCTGAGGAAACGGGGAGCAGAAGCACCATCCAATATCGCCTTGTGTCATGCCGTCCTCATGAGGACGAGACAGCTCTTCTGGCTCTGGAATTCCTAGCCACTGATTTATGAGCAAGCCATTGTAGTTTAGGAATGGAGAAGAAGGAAAGTTGTCACTGAGTTATTCTCTGTTCATCTACTCCTCTCACCAAAGACCTCCATTTCAGCGAGGTCACACAATCACTCAATCACAGGATGGTCAGGCTGAAAGGGACAACAGTGGGTCACCAGGTCCAACCCCCCTGCTCCAGTAGGGTCATCCCAGAGCACACGGCACAGGATTGTGTCCAGATGGTTCTGGAATATCTCCAGTGAGGGACACTCCACACCCTCTCTGGACAATCTGTCCCAGTGCTCAGTCACTGCTGAGGAAAGAAGTTCTTCCTCATGTTCTGCTGGAACTTCCTGGGCATCATTTCTGCACATTCCTCTCATCCCACGCTGGGCACCACGGAGCAGGGCGTGGTTCATCCTCTGACACCGCTCTTCAGACCCCGAGGTCCTGCACATGAAGGGCAGTGCGTGGTGTTCCCGTGGCATTAGGGCTCTGTTGGCACTGCTGGCTTGAGTCTGGATCTGTGTCTGGGATTGGAGCTGAATTCATTGTCTGTGCTGCCTGGGGACAGAAAGCTCTGCCCAACCAGTTTGCCAAGAAGCCAGATGCTGAAAAAGCCACCAGCCATCTGAGTGCTCCCATTCTTGCTGGGACTGTTTAAGGTGTGTGCAGAGGCTCCCTCTCACTTCCTCTGGAAGCAGCAGGAAGTGGGGATAAAATACAGCAGGGGTCTGAGAACTGGTTTCAAAGCAACAACCAAACATGACACACAGGAGTTCATCATCTGAGAGGAATCTTCTAACTGGGGAGCTTCCCAGAGTGGCTGGAACTCGTGTAGCGTTGTCCAGACACGGGATAAGCCTCACAAAGCCCCTGGCAGGCAGGTAAGTATTTGATCCCTGCAGAGCTGGGATGGATGTTTCCCACGGGCAGCACAGGGAGGGAACTGCTGCCCAGAACATCTGTGCCAGGTCAGACGGGGTCCCTGCCCTGCAGGATCCTCCCTCCTGACAGTGGCTGCGAGATGGATGCATAAACAAGCACTTCAGCACAGGGCTGGCTTCTATCTCATGTCTCCCTGGTGCTCCCCCAGCCCACAGCTGTTCTTGGCTCGAGGATTTCCTCCAGAATGTGTTAATAACCCTCAGTGGGAATCTCTTCCATGAAGGAACACTCCCCCTTGGGAACATGCAAAATTTCCTATCCACTGCAACCCATTGGCAAGGAAGTGTGGAGACTCTCTAAGCTCAGCCTTGGAGTCAGTCTTAGATATTGCAGGAAGTTATTTACTTATAAGTCATTTATTGGGGAAGAAATATCTACCTGCTGTGGAATATCACTCAAACATGGATGGGCCCATCCAGAAGTCCTCACTGAAGGCTTAAACTGTGTTTGAGTAGACATTTTAAAGATAATTATCACCTAATATTAAGAATAAAGAGAATTTATGATGCATTCTTCCAGTGAGGATTCCAGGGTTTTAGTTAACTTGACTTGGAGCGTGTGTGTGTAGCACCCAGAATTTATTCAAGCTTATCTCATGTATTTTCCCTTAGAACATTGCAAAAGCTGAATTATCTCCATACAGGAGCTGAAAAGGGCTGTGAAATAATGATGTGTTAGTTTAAGGCATTTACAGGGTAAAAAAAAATTACTTTAAAACATCATTATTTTAACTGTGAGGTGGAAGTAGAGAGAGAGGAAACCATACCCCGATCCTAGTGAATGTGTGATACAGACCCAGCACGATGTGTGCTATCCTGTATTAACTTCCTAAAGGCTAAAAGAGAAGCAAGGAAAGCAACATAAAAGCTGTAGCAGAACTGAAATGTACAGTCCTGAAATCTGCTGCACAAACCAAGTTTCAGTTCTGTCCAGAAGTTTGTGGTACCAAGGTGCTGCCTTCCATCAGAATTTTCCTTGAGCAAGTGTACATGACCAGCTCCCCAGGATTTATTTTTATCATGGTGGCTGCAGTATCAGTATCTACAGGGGCTTCTTTTAAAACACTGAGACATAAAACAGGTTTATCAGAAACCAAGTTCTACTTGGTATTTTGGTATCTATTTTGATACCACACAGCGAAAAAAAAATATTACATAAGATGAAGCGTGCTAAAAATAGCATTCTCCTGCATTCCTACATTCCCTCATTAACTCTTCCATTAACTTTACCGGTGATCCCCTGGTCCCTGCAGGCAAAAAAAAATCAAGAACACAGAAGTCTGTGTGAAGGGAAAAAAAAAAAAAAAAAAAAAAAAAAAAAAAAAAAAAAAAAAGGAGAGATATAAAATGGTGTTTAAAAAAATCCAGGACAAAAAAAAGTTACAAATGAAGGTGAGGACAGGCAGGCAGGGACAAAAGCCTGATTCCTAAAATAGATGAGGAAATAGTAGTAGCTTCCAGGCTTTACAGCAGGATAAGCATTACAGACACTAGACTGGTGCAGAAAGAAAAAGAACATTGCAAGCGGAAATGCACTGGGAAGGGCAGGGGAAAGTGGAAATGCAGTGATGGCAAGAGAGGGCAGATGTTCAGCAGAGCCACGGGAGGCGTTTTAGTGCAGCACTGCTGGCTCTGGTGTCCCTGCAAGAACTAGTTCATGTACAGAAGTGCTACAGCCTCGGGAAATGCAAAGGCCACTGTGGGCTTCAGTGCTGGGATATAACACGTGGGAAAAGTCCAACGAGAAGGGTGCAGGAGGCAGATGGGGAGAAGAAAGTTAGAACCGTAAAAGGCAAAATATTTGAGATGGAATTTTCAATAAAAATGTTTCAGGATAAATCTTCCTAAAGAGTCAAGCTGAGAGCAAAAACGAACTGTCCACTGTGAAACACTCGTGCAATATTTTGCTGGAACAAAACTCCAACAAAACAGTTTGTCGTGGACAGAGGATCATTTTGCCATTTGAAAACACATACTGGTTTGGATCTCTTCTGGAGTATATTTCCTGTCTTCTTATGCCCTGCCTCAGTTATTCCTGTAGGTTTATTTACACCTTTTATTTATATATAGGGAAATGAAAAAAAAAGCAAGAGCGCTCGTGGCTCTTGCAAATTATTTTTATAGGGGAATAAAAACACAGGTCTGAACAGCTGAAAGATGAAATTGAGGGAAAAAAATATGGATTGCTTCTGAGCTCCTGGGTTTCTGGCAGCTCATA
Organism: Sturnus vulgaris; assembly: GCF_052056855.1. NCBI lineage: Eukaryota > Metazoa > Chordata > Aves > Passeriformes > Sturnidae > Sturnus > Sturnus vulgaris. The sequence goes on from NC_142244.1 coordinate 114,685,172, forward strand.
GCTGTGAGTCTGCACTGGAGAAAAAGGGACAAGAGGAAAGGAAAGCACAGGGAAGGGGGTAAAAAATCAGTTCAGTGGAAGGGAATGATTAACTTTAACAAAAAGGGAGATTTGTTCCCCCGAGTCCGAATTACTGATCAGAGGTGCCAATCAAATGTGCAGGAATTATTTGTTCTCTCAAGTCCGAATATTACTTGTAACGGGTACCAATGAAACGCGCAGGTTCTGCCTGCCAATGAAATGTGCAGGAACTGCCTCTGACTTCAGTGTCTTGTCTTGCGCTCAGACAGAACAGCCAGGTTTCTTCGCAGTCCTGCGTTACTGACATTCTACGGAAATCGTCAGGTCAAGCATCCACGGGCACGCTGGTCTGCGCTGCGCCGGCACGAACGATGGAGCTGAGCTCGGCGCGTTCAGCTGATGTTGCGCTCCCTCCGCAGCAGGCGATGTTCAGGCTGATGATGGGGTTGATGTTGACAGAACGAACCGCGGCCGACGGGCCGCTCTGCTGGGACTGGCGTGTCCACCCGGAGCAGGCACCGAGGATTGCTGCTGTCCCTTCTACGACGCGCACGATGCCGCGCCCCAAGCGATGCCAGAGCTTGGGGCGGTCCTGGGAGCAGCCCGGCCCCGCGGCTGGAGGGGACTCGGGCTCCGGTACAGCCAGCATGGTGGTGGTGCTCGCAGTCGGTGCCTGCTGGGCTCGAACACGGGGACTCGGGGTTGGAAGCGCAGCACCCAACTCGCTGAACCAAACGTTGGGGCAGCTCCTCCCCTCTGCGCTTGGCTGATGATTCCTGCGGTCCCGCCTCTCCTTGAGCTTTGTACTGCTGGGATGTTCCCCAGTGTCCTGTCTGTGCTGGGATTCCCGCTTTGCTGGGATGTTTCTCCAGTGTCCTGTCTCTGTGATTTCTACTTTGCTGGGATGTTCCCCAGGGTCCTGTCTGTACTGTGATTCTCACTTTGCTGGGATTTTCCCCAGTGTCTGTGCCATGATTCCCACTTTGGTGGGATTTTCCCCAGGGTCCTGTCCATGTCATGATTCCCACGGTGGTGGGATGTTCCCAGTATCCCCTGTCTCCTGTAATTCCCACTTTGCTGGCATGTTCCCCAATGTCCTTTGTGTGCCATGATTCCCACTTTGCTGGGATGTTCCGCAGTGTCCCAGCTCTCCGGGCAGCACAGCCCTGCCAGGCTGGCTGTGCTCCAGCTGCAGGACAAGACAAGCGTGCCATGCAGGTCCCTGCCAGGGCCAGGTGCCAGGGCCGGTGCCAGGGCCCCGGGCAGCTCCCACAGGAGCCGTGGGAAGGGGACAGAGCAGTCCAGGCTGGAGCAGCTTTCCTGCTGCCACTTGTGACCCCGTGGGGGACCCCACTTGGAGCAGCCTGGCCTTGAGGGGCTGCACCCCATGGAACAGTGAGCCACCCACAGAGGGATGGATCACACTGCAGGAATTCCTGGAGAAGTCTCCCGTGGGATGGACTCGTGTGGGAGACAGGAGTTGATGCAGAACCATGGCCCGTGGGAGGGACCCCAGGCTGGAGCAGGGGCAGGAGCAGGGTGGGATGGACTGGCCAAAACCCCCATTCCCTTCTCCAGCAGCACTGGGGGAGGAGGCAGAGCTGGGAAGGAGGACTGACAGGAGGGGATTTTTTAAGATCTGTTTTTATTTCTCGTTTTCCTGCTCTGATTTTGTTGGCAATAAATTCAATTAATATCCCCAAGCTGAGTCTGTTTTACCTACGAATGTCTTTGACGAGTGATCTCTCTCTGCCCTTAACTCATGGGCATTATATTTTTTCTCCTCTATGAGAGTGACAGAGTGGCTCTGGTGGGTGCCTGGCATCCAGACAGGGTCATCACATTGGGATGTGGCTCTTGCTAAACCTAAGGCAGTTTGGCCAAATTACAAATTCTTAGGTTAAAAAAAAAAAAAAAAAAAAAAAGGAGGGGAAGGTATAATTTCACATATTTTTAATAAAGTCTTGTAATGGCTAAAAGATGCTGAATACCCTGAGTATGCTTTGGTTCTGACTTCAAAGTTACCCTCCCCAGAAGATCTGATTTCACAGCTGTGGTCCTTCCTGTTGTTCCCCTTCCCTATTTATTAGAACAATAGTCATAACCCTGCTAAATTTTGTCATGTCTTTCTGTACATGACATTAATACTTCCCTATCCATACTGGAAATATTCACATAATGCTATTTGAGAAGAATGTGATCAGTCAATTTAAACAGATCTGCCTTCAGATCTATTTAATATTGAAGAACATAATCAGTCATTCCTTTCAGGTTAGGTATACTCTATGTAATGGGTGGGATTCATCTCTAATTTTAGCAGCCTGGAAAATTGCTATCTGAGCTAGTCATGTGGATTCTCTTTCAAAAGAGTGAGAATCTTGGAGAGATTGGAAAGAAACGGGCATCCCTAAAAGAAAATTCAGGCTTTACTTCTTGAATATTGACCTTGATTTGGGATGGATTCTGGTTCCATCCTGGCTTCCCTATCACCTGGAACAGCCATGGCCAGTGTCACAGAGATGGATGCCACCTGAGCTGTTCTTACACCACATTTGTCTTCGGCTGACACTTCCAGGAATAACACAAGAGGTTTCACATATTCATTTCACACCAGATTTTATCTGTATTTTTACATCTGGGTACTGGAGCATCCCACTCCAGGGATGCACAGGCGAGAAATTCAAGAACACCAGCCTGTGTCTGACCAGTCTGGCTGCAGTTCATTTCTGTGGCTGCTCTCTGTGGTACTCATGGCAGTCAGTAGGTGTACAGCCTTCCCTATGATGCAAGGGGGTTATTTTTATTTTTTTGAGGGGGGATCAAGCAAACTGAAGGAAAGAAGAAATCATAGGGGCTTAGCTCAGCTCTGCAAGAGCTGGTGGTTCATTAGTCTGTATCTAAGTAGCCCTCAGTTGCCAGCTGATCCCAAGATGGGCTAGGAGTGAGCAAGAAAATACACAGTCAGGCTTCCCGCTTGAACAAATAGAGTTATTTTGTCAGACATTGGGCATAATTTATATGAACTCACTGCTTTCAGTTGATGTAAACAGAGCATGCTCACAGCAAATTTACTTTCCCTCAGTTACCATGAAGGAAGAAACAGCAGATTTTTCTTCAAGCTGGAAGAAGAAAAACGCTCAAGGGAAAAGGTCCCCAGCACAGAGGCTATTTTGGACGTATTTCTGCAGTCCCCCTCAAATCATACTGCCCTGGCTGTAAGCAGAAATGGACACACATTGCTCAGACTAATGCCTGGAAATCACAGCTGGGCTTTAGGCATCATTTCTCCCGAGGCTGCACCTTCCCAGACTGTACCTTCGGGGTCTGGGCACAGGGGAGCAAGTGATAGCACTCAGGCAGTGATAGCCAAGGGGAGAACCTTCAGCAAACCTGTTGTGAGCAGATTAGGTGAAGAAAATATTCTCACAGTCTGATGAGAAGGCTGCAGTCTCAATTCACAGGGCAGCATGGAAATAAGTCATGGCACCAATCTCCTGAAATCCTTTAGCTCAGCCTCCCTGTGCAGCGCCAAGGGATAGAGTCAAGCACCTGGGAAGTGTAAACACAGACATCAGCAGGAAAAGTTAGGCAGAAGGAAATGCCAGTGAAAGATTAATATCTGGAGGATTTGACTTGGACTTAGTACCTGAAAGCTGTTTCCAAAGGGAATTCTCAGCCATGATCCAAACTCACGTTTGTCTCACCAAGAGCTGCAAGCAGCACCTCTCCCACAGCACCCAACAACCCTGCCCCTGATCACTCATCCTGGAGATGAAAAAGATAAATTTCAAATTCAGTCACTGCTCTGTTGCAAGAACATGCCTGATGGGACAGGACAAGGCGTGAGTCACTGCTGTTAAATAATCAGTGGGGAAAGTTTTGTGTGTCTTTCCCCTCCCAGTTGTTCTGCTTTGAAAATGCAACTAAACACCAGCTGGGGAAAGGATGTGAATACCACCTTCCTCTTTTTCCCTGTGTGCAGTGGAACAGCTTCATGAATTCTACAGTTTCAGCTCAGGGTATGCAGCTCTTCTGCAAAGGGCAGGAGACCCTGAATGACCCCACCTGCTGCAGGTTGGGTGGGGCAGTGACTGTGCCTGGCAGATTGGGCCCTCTAACCACCCACACCAGGAGGAAAAAAGAGTCCTTTCCCCAGCCTGTCTGCCTCAGGTGTTTTTGGACATGACTGGCAGCAGAAGGACAGATTTGGGATTTTAGAGTTTGATGCACTCTGCACAAGGTGTGCCTGGTCACCAGGGAGGTTCCCAAGGAGGCAGAGCTGTCATTAGCCAGGAGGGAGCCAGACCCTGCCCTACACTCAGATTTGTCATGGTTATTAGAGTGACAGTCTGTCAATTTGGACACATGAGCTCCTGGGAGTCCCTGGCACAGCTAAAAGAGGTTTGAGAGTGGTGAGCTTGGAGTCCTGCAAATTATTTGGCACCGTCACAAACGTCACAGCCAGAATCCAGTCAGTGTCCACAGGCCTGACATGAAAGCCTTTCACGGAGAGCTGTTCCTAATTCCTGCACATTTGGCCGCTGATGGACTGGCACATGTCACTAACATGTCATACCTGGTCATATCTGCTAATCTGGTCCCTGGAATCCCACCAGTCCTTCAGCCATGCAGTTACTCTCTGTGGGAATCAGCAATGTTCAGCTCTCTTCTCTATCCTGACTTTATGTGAAGGTATCAAATCAAAGCACAGCAAGGTTACCTTTGACAGTTTTTCCCACCAGTTTTTCATTTGCTGAAAAATAGTTTGTAGAGTATTTACATATCTGCCCAAATTTTCAACTATTTGTTTACATGTGTATTTAACCAGGATAAAAAGCCCTTTGCAGATTGGTACTTTTCACTCTCCTGGTCCCAAAAAGGTAAATACCTCATAATAACAGCAAAGACATAATAAAGTTGTGTCCAATTTCTCTTTTTATTGGTTGTTGTTGTATAAACTAAATGCACTGAACCCTTAAGGACTCCCTTTGTGGCAGTTTCTCTTCATTTGTGGCTCCTTTTTTGTACCTTCCCAGCCTTTCTTTAGAGCAGTGGATGCCAAAACCTGATGTAGCATTTCAGTGTTGATCCCACTAATGCCATGTTCAGGGTTAACATCACCCTGCTCCTGCCCTGCTTGTGCACTGTTAATCCAAGCATCCCATTAACCTTTTTTGGCCACAGTGTAACTGTGGGAGCTCAGGCTGACCTGCTTATCCTTGCACTGCCAAATCCTTTGCTGAATCCACTGCTGCTGGGAGATACAGCCTCCTGTTCTGGAGATGTGGCCTTCATTCCTGATTCCTAAAAGTGCATTTGGGCAGTCAGCTGTTTAAATACTTTTCATTTAAGTGAGTCAAGCTTATCAAGAAGTCAAGATCGCTGCCATTCTTGCCTCTTTGTTTACCATTCTGCATAAGTCACACACCTTCATCAGCAGAGGAGTTATATTTACTTCCAAATCACTGATTCAAATATTTAATCTCTTCAGGCCTAACACTGCCTCCAGTGCAATCTTAATCAAAACATGCCCAATAGAAGCTTTCTCAGTGATAAATGCCTTGAGGGATGTTAGTTTACCTGTTGCTAAACTATTTATGTTATTTTATGATACTGTACAGTGTTGGGCAGATTAGGATAGGATACGAAGTCAAACCTCAGAAGAATGCAGCTGAATCACGTGTCAAGTTGTACAAGCCCCATCTCTAGAAGTGTTCAAGGCCAGGTTGGATGGGTATCTGAGCAACCTGGGATAGAGGAAGGTGGCCTTGCCCATGGCAGGAGGATCAAACTGGATGATCTTTAAGGTCCCTTTCAACCCAAATTCTATTCTATTCTATTCTATTCTATTCTATTCTATTCTATTCTATTCTATTCTATTCTATTCTATTCTATTCTATTCTATTCCATCCCATCCCATTCCATTCCATTCCATTCCATTCCATTTATATAGAAGAGAAATATAAAATAGAATATAAATAGAATCCTATTCTATTCTGTTCTTCTCTGAGCACAACTGGCATCAGTGGTGCCTCTGCAGCCACTGGCTTCTAATCCAGTGAGACAGAAAATACACAGCTATCTTATGTTAAGCACAATGTTTTAAAAAGTTACCAAATCAATACTTTTTAAAGATTCCAGAATTATTTCAGCACTGACAGCTGCAAAATACAGCTAAAATCTTTCTCCTTTTATTTCCACCAAGGTGCACTCTGTATAGCGCATGGACAGCAAGCTTCTCTCTGTTTCCTTTTTCTGTTTTGAACCCTTTAGATTGACTTTCCACCTCACCTGTGCACACTCTGTGGACATCTGGAGCTTCCAGATGTAGCACCTGTAGTGAGAAGCTCCTTGCAGCCAGTCATGTACGTGCTCATGGTGTAACAAATGTTCCATGGCAGCGGGCTGTGTTGTTAAGGGCAGGAGCACACCCTGGGCATCCCAAATTATCACAGCAGCTCCTCAGATAACTTCTTTAAGTAGAAGAGGACAGGCCAGATGACTATGACAACACCCCCAGACTGATGAAAACATCTCCATCCTAATTTTATTCAAGATATTCTTCCAGTTTTGTCGAGATTTTTTGGGGGAAAGGAAGGGGAAGAGGAAAAGCTGGTTAGGGAAGGAAGGAGCCCTCAGGGAAATTAAGTTTTCACTGTTGAACTCCCCACCATCCTACTTGAAGCAGATTGAAGGCACCTGCAGCCTCCCTGGCCAGTCTGAGCTGACAGGAAATCAAGCAGGATCCTATAGAGCCATTTGAATCTGGCAGTTTTCCAATGTAATGTTTTTGGCCTGGAAAAAAATGACAGCTAGTTTTGTACTCTTGAGTCTGTATCAGAGGTAATTCCAAAACTGAATAGTCATTTCCCTCTCTTTTAAGCCCCTCAACTCCCTCAGCTCTTTTAAGAGCTGAGTAGTCAACTAAATAAATAAGTAAATCACCATATGTGGCGATTGTAGACTTAATGTAAGAAAGATTAATTAAAGTCATAATGAAATATGGCTGCATTGTGCAATGTAGAGAATGAAAAGGGCGACTGTTCCTGGCTACCCTTGGACTGATCATTTAATAAAAGAGAATGAGACAGAGACAATTGCAATACAAGCTGCAGGACAAAGCAGAAAACTGTTTCCTCATATTTAGGATATCAGTCACTTCTGATCGTTGCACAAGCTGAACAAAATCAGATTCCTCTTTACAGTGACCCAAGAGCTGCCTTTTCTAGGGTTTTTTTGGCAGTGGCAGCCTAGAGCATATTTTCCTGTGAGGGAACTGTAGATACCTCACATGCTTTTGCACCCTCATGTTGCAAAAGGCATTAAGGACAACCCGAGTACAGAGTTGTTACAGCAAAGCAGGAACCAGTTCCAGGCATGAGACTGAACAACTCAAAGAAAAGGGCATTTTCAAGCATGGCATAAAACTGCAGATCCATTCTCTTTTCTAACTAACTTTTCAGCACTTTTTGCTAGAAGTGAGGGAATTTGTCTCAGAGCAGCATGAGCACGCTCATTGTCAGCAAAAGCCAACCACAAAAGCCAGCCACAAACCTTTGTGCCTAGACAAAATATATTTTTAAAAAAATGGAGGGGGAGGGGTTTATCTGGTTTCCATCTCGTTATCTCGTTATCAGCTGAGCCAGCTGCTGTCTGAGGCAGGCAGGTTGCTGGCAGTGAGAGTCAGAGCAGGTGGCTCCTGAACACATCCCTGTTTCCTCACGTGCAGGACTGACCTGCCATGGAGAGGGAAGCACTCACAACCCACCTTACTTTTCTTAGCTCAACCAGCACGTCCTAACTTGGCATTAAAGAATTTTTCAGCTCATCCTTGCTTTAATCCTTTTGTTTTTCCTGTCTTCCCCTCTCCTCCTGGGTTGCCCAGTCTTTGCCAAAACACAAGATCAGGTTGCAGCTCTACCGTGCAGGGGGGGATGAGGGCACGAGCAATAGTGCATTTTCTGTGATATATGTGCGTGTGTCTTGAGGTCAAGATGCATTCAACAGCCCTGGTGAGAGGGATATGGGATGGAAACACACAAGGGATATATGTCCTATCCCATACAGGAGAAAAAATCTTGTTAGTGAGAGCAATCCCATTTATGCAGTTATTTAGAACTAGAGGAAGTGGGCTCAAGCTGCACCAGGGGAGGTTGAGGCTGCTCACCAGGAGGAATTTCTTTGTGAAAAAGGTTTTTAAGCATTTGAAAGGGCTGCCCAGGGAGGTGGTGAAGTCACTATCCCTGGAGGTGTTTAAGGAACAGCTAGATGTGGCACTCAGTGCTCTGGGCTCTTTGACAAGGTGGGATTTGGCACAGGTTGGACTCAATCTTAGAGGTTTTTTCCCAATCTAAATTATTCTGTGATTACTCAAAGTAAAGAGGGGAGGAAAAACATCAGTCGTGAAAGGAGATGGGGTAAATAGACCCTTTTGGCAAAATCCTGGTAAACAGAGAAAAATTCTATTGCCAGCTGTGTGCCTGCAGAGCCACAGCCTCCCAGATTGCTGCTTCTGCTGAACTCCCCATGCTTGCAAAAACTCCTGCTCTTTCTTCATGACCCAAAATAATGCTCTGCCCAGGCCTGTAATGCCACACGTCTGCTGACTCACCTCACCAGGTGTTGGCATGACAGACAAAGCTGTCTTCCAAGTCATGGAAATTGGGAATGGAATCTTTTTTCTGAGCCCCTTGCAGCTGTGTTGTAATGGAGGTGTCTAGGAGTTGGTGTTGCTGTATGGTCCCTTCAGATACAGGGGAGAGAAACAGCCACTTCTGGGAGAGATCCATTTCTGGATGTCCATTTCTGGGAGATTTCATCTCATCTGAAGTAGACACACAACACAGGGCACATGAATCATGTCCTGGAGGTGCTCATTTTTCTCTGCTGACAGCAGAGGCCAGCCCTAGGTGAGATAGATGCCTCATCCCTGTCACAGCATCACACAGCAAACTCAGCTGCACCCCTGGGAAGAGACAAAGCTGGGATTCCTGTAAGGATGTCTCCTTTCTCCTGGGCAGCCCTGCTGGGTGGCAGCCCCCAGGCAAAGGATGAGCTGCTCTTCCCAAGTCCATTTCTTCTGGAAAAACAGAAAGGAGAGAGGAGAGATGGTTCTGCTCATCCCTTTGGCACTTTAGGGCTGTTCACTAGCCCATGGCTGTAGGATTATGGCACATCACGAGCCCTGGGTGCTGAGCAGTGACCCACCTGGTGCCTCCTGTTGCCATCTATTGCCAATTCTTATTCTTATTCTTATTCTTATTCTTTTCTTATTTCTTATTTCTTATTTCTTATTTCTTATTTCTTATTTCTTATTTCTTATTTCTTATTATTTCTTATTTCTTATTTCCTTGTTCCTTGTGTGAATTCAGAGAGTACCAGGCACAGATTTAGGCACTGTCCAGCAGAAGGGAAGAAAAAAATGAGCTTTTCCTTAAACACTAATTAGTGTTTAATAACAAATGGCACAACATTCAGTCTCTTGTATGTGATACTCAAGAGGAAGCTCACTGATAGCTCCTCTCTGCAGCTATTCCTGTCCTTAGACAAGGGGAATGATTATACACAGGAAATGACCTTACTGACAGTGAAGAAAAGTGACAGTTGGAATATCTCATTTTTTAATCAGCTGAAAGCTAATATTTAATTATATTTTTGATTCATGGGGTGCTTTGTTCACAGATAATTTGGCCATGCTCATCAAATGGTATCTTTTTTTTCATATTAATTTACTTAAATTGCTGATTCCCTGAATCCAATGTGAAAATCTCCACATGGAACAACTGAAAAAAATAAAGAGCCCCTAGGGTGCTTAAGCTTTCTGGTTATGAGAAGAGAAATCAAATAAAGATTTCCAATTTATTTCATAGACAATTAACCTTTTGATGAGTTGAATAGTTTATTGTAGCAATGAGACAAATAGAAGTTTAGGAGCTGCTATCAATATCTGACCACAGTGACAAGGAGGTGGCTTTGGTAGCGTCCAACAAACACATCAGTGCCTCAGGGGGAGGCAGGTGACTGCTCCTGTCAGTGATGTCCTCACTTCACCTTGCACCAACCCAGAATGTAAAAAAACCAAGAGGAAGAGGAGTTTGTGGAGCAAAAAACCCCTTTTTCTTTGGGTATTTTCTGAGGGTTCAGGTCTGTGCTTTAAGCTGACATTTATGTGCTCAGAGAGACAGGTAGGATGACGCTGAGATTCCCAGGGGCACCTTCATCCCTTCCTCTCTTGGCTGTAATTCCCGCAGGAGCTCAAGCGGCTGTGTGGCCAGAGAGCAGCACAGCTCCTCACTCGTGTGAGCACCCAGCCCCGGAGCTGCTGCCAGGACACGGCCAGGGTGACCTGCGGCATGTGCAGCTCCCTCTCCTCGCTCTGTGCCACCTCTCCAGAGCCACAAAACTCAGCCATTTCCCAACCCTCGTGTGCTGGGGAGGAAGGCACAGCTCGAAGAGAGAACCGAAGCGCACTTAAGCATTGCGAAGGCCGTTGGCATGAAGTGAGTTTCCAGGCTGCCCTGTGCTGAGCCAAAAATTCGTGGATTGCTGAAGATTTTGGTGCAAACAGGTCTTGGAGCAGCTGATGCTGGAATAGGGAGCGCTATCTGGTGGCTCCTGCTGCACAGTGCAGCACTTTCTGATCCCACACCTTCCTGGCTGGAGAGGTTTCCATGTCTCGTCAAGGTGTTGACAAGGTTTATGGAGGCTCAGATGTGGTGTTATATTCGTTCAGCCTCATATTTAAAAAAAAAAAAACTTAAAATGTCTCTTTATGAAGCTGGAAGTTGAAGGAATAATTGGCAGTGAAATAGCTTTGAAGTCAGCCCACTCACACATATCTAGTTAATCCATTAAATATTTTTTGGTCGACTTTGCACATCTGCTGTGGGATCCCACAGCTGCACTGACTCACTGCAGCAACTCAGCCGAACTGGGAGGGCACAGAAGTGCAGAAAACGAAGTTGAACTTGTCTTTTGTGAGTCAAGTGTTGGTGTAGGAAATGCCTTGAACGCCTGGCAGGACCAAGCCATCCTAAAATAATATTCAGTCGTTTCTAATCCTGCCTAACCCCTGTTGTGTTGCTGCCAGCACAGGATCGTGGTGAGATTAGAACAGGGCACGTTCTAACATCAGCAATAACAGCTTATACATCCCTGAATTAAAACATCAATTATTGCTACAGTTTCTAGCCCAATTTCACAAATATTTAACCGTGCTAAAGATCAGATGTCCCCCACAGCAAGAGGAATGGAGACAGATTTGACCTACAGCTCAAAACACCTTCAGTTTCTCAGGACAAACTTTTAAGTGGGGCCATGGGACAGCAAAGTGGATGTGAGCTGGACAAATCCCACTTTTCCACTGCAAGCTTTCTAACCAGAAGTTGAGCACAGCCCTAAATTTTTTGACTATTCAGAAACTGAGTCCTTAAAAGAGCCAGTTAACACTGGAAACAACTGGAAGATTGGTGTGTTTATATAGCAAAAAATGTTTAAAATCCAACTCCTTTTCAGCAGCAGCACAGTCTGGATCTGCTCAGAAAGGGAAAACTGGGTTTCCAGCAGGCAGATACACTAGCTTGATCCATTTAATGGTAGCTAAACAGGGATGTTATTGATTTGGGTCCCCAGAATGCAATGTCCTTGGACAGCCCAGATCCCATAAAAGTGACTAAAATGACACAGGTCTGCTTGGATTACCAACAGTAATATTTCTGTTCCTGGATTTTTTTCCCCACTAGTACACTCGGAAGCTGATGTCAGCAGGGGTTTTATTCCAAAGTCAATCATGAGACCAACCACAGCCAGTGGTAAAGCTCTGCAATACCCTGTGCAGGGAATGTGGGCTGGCTGAGCAGATCTGTCTCTGCAGGTCATGCCTGTTTCCTGGCACCAGCAGCCAGACCCAGATCCCCCAGTTCCTTTTTCCAAGAACTGTACTGAGGTCACACATGCACTCCCTAGGCTATAGGTCAAGATGTGCTTGGGATGTCCTGAAGTCCTACAGCACTTTCTTGCTGTTAGAGAAGAGGAAAGCAAGCAGCTAAGTTTGGCAAGGCACATTGCTCTGCTCTTTGTGACTTTGACCCCTCGTGTTGCTGATTTAACTTGAGTGTCTTTAGACCCTTTAGTGTCTCACTCCAGTTTTACTTCCAGCACATGGCAGATCCAGCTCCCTGCAGAGGGAACTTCTGGCCCTGTGGCTTCCCTGTGTTAATCCCCAGTTCCTTCTGTTCCTCTGGCACCTGGCTTGTCACGGGCTGGGGGACAGCAGGGCAGACATGGCATTCCCAGTGTTCCCCAGCCCTGTTTGGTTACATCTGAGAGCTTCTCCTGTTGCTTTCTCCTCCCTTTCAAGGTGTTGTTCCATCATGAATCTACAATGACAAAGGCACTAAGGGAAATTCCTAGCACAGCCTAAATAATCTCAATTAGATAGAAGATGGCAACTCCCCATCCCAAATAATCTCAATCAGGTAGAAGATGGCAAGTGCACAACCTGCCCTTCCAAGGCTTGGCTTTATCCAGTCCCAAACTGCCTGTGCCCTTGGGAATGCAGTGCAACAACTGGGTATGGTCCTGGTTCCAGAGCACCATGATTTTCTCATACTCATGAAGCAAAAGCTTTTGGCTATTTACAGCAGCTGGAATAATAAATTGTGGAAAAGTGAAATTGTTAAAAAAAGTCAGCTGAAGACTTGAGTGTCATCTCATCAGTTGCAATAGGAACAGAACAGAATAGGAACAGTATTTCCTAAGACCTTGATCACAGTATGCATGAAGGGATTGGTAGGTAGCTCAGGTTTTTCTGGATCATAGTGTCAGTCAGTACCAGAGAGGAAAAAGCAAGTCTGAAACAGGCAAAATGCCCTTTCTCAGCCACAGACATCCTGACACCCAAAAATGGAGGAATTGCTTAAATCCCACTGATACCAACAGGAGCCAGCTGCCTTGATAGTTTGAGTGTCTTATGCTCAGCCATTTATTTCTCTGTCTCTCCTGCTGCCTCTGTCTGAGAAGGGAATAAGTGTGAGGAGCCCATGTCAATGTTGTTTGGGAGGGAGGAAGTGTTCCTCTGTGGAGAGGGGAGGTCTGGCTTCTCCTGCTCTCATTTTCAGAGAGTTCTCAGAGTCTAGACTCCACACTGTGGTGGTAGGGGGATTTTTACTTTTTTTATTGAAGTAGAAGGTAAAAAAGGATAGATTCAGTAGATTTTCTCTCTTGGTTGTTTTAGCTTAAAAAGATCATCCTTCTATGTAATCATACCAAGGTTAGCTCTGTTGTTGATTGCACTGGCCACCCTCCCTCCCTGCAGGTAGAAGAGGCTCCAAATTACATGACAAAACAAGAACAGCAGATTCCTTCAGAATGCACAGTTGTAAAAATAAAGATTTTATTTGTAAAGCATCTTTGAGAAAATAGTTTAAAATACCACTTTTTTTTCCCCGAAGATATTAAATACATTTTGCATGAACAATCCCAGGATTGTCCAAGCCTTCTATACATGGTCTTTATTTAACACTATTTACAAGGACATCAGAAAGGTTTACTGACAATGAGGGTTTGCTATTCAAAGTAGATCCCTCAAAAAAAGAAATAAAAGAGTGTTATATAAGCGAGAGCACTCATTTGTATTTTCAACAGAGCTCCCTGGAGAACTTGTATTTACTGACAGAATACATTGTTGAGTGACCACTCAGTGAATAATACACCAGAGCTAGCTATATTTAAAAGCCACATAATGCAAGTTTAACAAATACTAACAAATTAACAAATACTCTTTCCATCAGTGAGGTGTCTGTGACTCCACACCCCAGACCTAATCAGGATAGACAAGCTGACGCTGCATGGAAGGCAAGGGAGAGCAAGGCATGCAAGACCCTGTTTCATAGGTCCCTGCTACTAAAAATAGTGTTCCAGACAGGGTCCTCAGCAGGGCTGTCCCAGGAGCTGTGTTAGAGCCCAGGGAAGGAGGGATGAAAAGAATAAACACTGGCTGCATACAGAGCAGAGCAGAGCTGCTTGTGCACCACCACTCTGCTGAGCTCCCACCTTGTGCTGCAGTTCTGGCACCAATTTACTCTAACCTGTGCCAAATAACCATAACCTAATTCCCAAAAAACAGGGGTGTTCAGGGGGTGTGAGCCAGGGCCTCAACATCATGGGATACTCAGTGCTTCAACAGGAATTCTGAGCCTAGGCAGACTGACAAAATATATAGATACAGGGAGAGCTGGTTTGAAATGAAATACATAAATCCTGCTGGAAATATGTGCAGCAGTAAACGGACCCTTTATCTTCTGTTCAGCACATTCCAAGCAGGAAAAGCTGTACCATAGTAGAAAAGGACTGTAACTTCACCAGGACTGCTGTGAAGAGTGGTGGGAAAAGGTTAAGGCAATTTCTTCTAATTGCTCTAAAGCAATTAGAAGCAATCTAAAGCAAGGTCTGCTCCAATGCCACAGGAGTTGCTTCTGTTGGACTCTAGAATTATCAAGAGCAGGACAAAATTGCACTATATGGCACATCCTTGCTCAGCCAACCATTTTTGACAGGCACAAATAGGTGAGTAAAATATTTTGGGCTCAAATTAAACTAATGTTTGCCTTCCCCCCCCCCCCCCCCATCTAGTAATACATTGAGACTGTGCTGTGAAACCACACCTGTATTTAGCACACTATACATTTGACACATATAACAAGTTATTTCTTCATAGCTCAGCAATTAGAGAAACCTTGAATTCAAAAATCCAAATTAAGTTTCTGGTCCATCAGACTTCTATAGCAAGTCCACATAACTGAGATGTGTCCCATTTTTCTCCTAATCAAGCTGCACATGCTAGAACATGAATTACCCTGAGCTCATTCTGCAGTCACAGGAGAGAAAAAGGCATCTTTATACAGTGGTAAAAGTCTCAGGGGAGCTGAATCACCCTTGGCCAAGGGCACAGAACCCAACAGGATGACTCTGGGCTCAGCTGAGCATTCACAGCTACCAGGCTTAGTCACCCTGTTTTCAGTGTCACCTAAATACAATATTGAGTAGTTTGGATCCTGTCTCTCTAGATTGCCAGAGTTAGAGTCATTGCAGTACCTATAGGGGATAGGCTGAAGAGAAGTGTCTCTGTTCCTCACTCTACCACGTGTACAATGTGGAAAATTCCATACCTGTTTAAAGGAAGATTCATGAGGTGTTAGAAGCTCAGGAATTTGGCAATGGACATTGGGAAGGAAAGGGTGGAATTATCCTAAGTTAATATGCACAATTAACATCGGATTACAAGATAAATATATTAATTTTCTGCCTTGCCCAAAATATTTAAGTGAAATTGATGGTTTATCTTATAAGTGCTTGTAGACAAACATTCCGATGAGTCCTGAGGGTTCAACCAAGTATTTACCTGATTTTCTCTTCACATAGATGTAAAACAGTATTGCCAGGAAAATCAGCACTAATGCAACACCAAGTAAAACTCCAAGGACAATCACTGCTACTCTCCAGGAGGAACTGTTGTCAGTTGATGACTGAACAGACAGAGCTGGAAATTTAAAACACATTTTAGGAATGTTAGCTAGAAACAGTAAAAAAGTGGGTGTAAGAAATCCTGGAGCCCTAAGTGACAGTTGTGTTTTACTGCTTGGCAGCTTTGAAACTTCTGAATAATATTGAAAATATTTTTGTATGTGGTGAAAATTTGTTAACTAGAAATCTTTTCTGAAGGTCCTTGTGATCTCTTGGTGACACCCATAACAGCTGCTCTGAGGATTTGCTGTGTGGAATGGTGGAACTAGAGAGTCTTTAGATCCTTTAGTGTGAAGAGAACCCATCCTTTGAGTCTGGAACTGGGTATGTGTAATGACTCTTTAAATAGGTCCATAATCTGTATGAAATCACGATGTTTGGTGAATGTTTATATAGGTTACTTGAATTATTTGAGTCTCTTCAAAGAGAGAAGTTAATTATCATCTTAATTTAACAGCACCTCCACATCTTAATTTAACCTTTAATCCCCACACCACTACAGAGAAGCTGTTTCAGCATCACTTACATTGCACTTCAGTTCCGTCCCCAAACTTGCTCCTTAATACTTTACTCAGCTGGTCCTGGATAACATCCACATCCATGGCATCTTCTTTTGGCACCAGAAAGAGGAAATCAGCAATCACGCTGCCAGGTCTCAACCCCAGCACGACAATATCAGAGTGGTTATTCCCCAGCTCAGCACTCATTGCTCCAACAACCTGTGCAAGGTGAAATTGATATTTATTCCACTTGTCAGTCAGCAGAGGCAGAGCAGGGATGCACACACCCTGCACACATCAGGATATTATATTTTCTCCACTTGCTGCTCTTTCAAGGTAATTGCTTTGGGATAGCAAATAAAAACACTCATTGAAAGAGGATTCTGGAGCGATGCATTGTCTGGGATTGAAAATGTGAAATCTGAGTTTGACTTCCAAAGCTCCAATCTGTTTAGCTGGTTATCAATGAATAATGCATTTAAATAAGTTGTCCTCCTCCACAAACCCATATGGGACCCCAACTGTACAAAATTTGGAATCTACAAAGAGTGCCCAATATTTTTAAAGCTACGTTCAGTGTCCCCTAACTTTTTATAACATGTGCAACTAAACTTCAAGCATGGTCCTGCACACAATACCAGCACAGAACTTGATGTGAGAGGTTTAAACCTTACTTTTGTCACCAGATTTTCAAAGTCATGACGTTACAGAATACCTTTGCAAAGAGAGATCAGGGTGTGATTTGCCTCTCAACCATTCTGGCATAAACCAAGTGCATTCCCATGACACCAATCAAAATCCAATCAATTACACTGATATCTCCAAAAGTAGAGTCTTGCTTAGTGCTTTCATCTGGATGTAAAGCAAGAACAACCAGTTCCATTTTTAAAGTAATAATGGTTTAAATGTTTTTGTCAGAACTGATCTTTTCAGAAAATTAGATGTTGGATTCAACCCACTAAGAGAAGTTATCTTCTCCCTGTGGATAAATATGGTATTTTAACTGAAAAGTCTGAAAAATTACTATTTTTCATGGATGATAACAAACTTTGTTCTGAGTCACTGCTCAGTTTTCTGCCTCCATCTTTTGTGTGGGTTATACCCCCACCCTAAACTTTACATCCCTTTAAATTCTTTGGCCAGAGGCTCCAAAAATGCTTTTCTTTTCCTCGCCTTGATGAGCAGTCTAGATAGGAAACCTGACTTATGCAGGCAAAACTGTAAAATTTCAAAGCTACAACTACAGAGTGGTAGTACTGTGGAATATAAAAGAAATAGTTTAACATTCAAATTGGAAAAAGAAATCCAATAGAGGAATTGTCTATATTTTCAATCATGTTAGTACAGCCTCTCTTTGATTTTGCCATTTTTTGAAGAAAAGCTGACACTTTGCATGAGGTAAAAGCATATTAAAAGCCAGTAAAGGGATTCCTGTTGCGTTCAGTCAGGTTGGAGGAAACATTTTACATCAACTAAAATAAATTTTCTATCCATGAAATGGAGATGTTAGCAGTCATAAGACAAGGTTACCTCCGAGCTGGCGTGGTGAGAACAAATTAATTAGTGCTTTTGAAATCTGTGGAGTTTCTTAGCTAAAGGGTATGATCATCACACCAAAAATATCTGTCATAGTTATTTAAAGCAGTCTACCCCAATCTCACAGTAAAATTACCTTTCCAGCAGGCTTATATACACCAGGATTCCTGAGAGGTGTTGAAATTATGAGTTTTTTTTTAACATGCTGCTGATGACAGTTGAGTGGCAGACTGATGCTTCTGCCTGTCAGCATTACCAGCTCAAAGCTTCCCCTTTCCCTCCTCATTTTCCCCCTGAGATGGACCCCTTGATACCTTGTCCAATCCTGCAGCCACTTCCATGAAGTGAATTGCCAATGATCTGGACTCCCAGTACACACTTGCAAAGTTTTCATGTTTCCCAGTCTGTCATGAAATGCTATTTTTGAGTAACATCCTTTTTTTTTTGGCCTCCACAGGCATCAGTTTAGTGAAAATAAACAGAACGGGATGTTCCTTACAAAAATACAATTTTAAAGTGCCTTTCACTAAATAACTTATATTTGAGGATGGCATAGGGAATATAACCTTCCTCATTGGACTACAAGCTGTCTGTTCTTGGCAGATTTTGTGCTTCCTATACAGTTTTTTCTTCTTCACCTGTCAGAGTCTTGATTTAACAATGAATGTAGGAGACTAAAGTTACTATTCACAAGCCTTTCTGCAGTTCATTCATGTT
Organism: Sturnus vulgaris; assembly: GCF_052056855.1. Lineage (NCBI taxonomy): Eukaryota > Metazoa > Chordata > Aves > Passeriformes > Sturnidae > Sturnus > Sturnus vulgaris. The sequence goes on from NC_142244.1 coordinate 114,703,468, forward strand.
GACAAAGAAGATTGCATCAACTTACATCTGTTTTGATCTTTTTAGATATTGCTGCATAGCCTTCACTATGAGAGTCATAGAGTGTATTATTAAATGTCTCGTCTTTTAAAGAAACTTTGCAGGCAAATGCTTGGTTATCTGGAAAAAATTAAAAAAAAAAAAAAAGAAGAAACAATTAGGTGAATCCCAGGATTACCTCCATCATTGGTCTTTGAACTATTTATCTATTTATTTATATTATATTATATTTGTGTATTAAAAATATTAATTGATAAAACCAGAAAGTAATATAATAATAATAAAAATAATAGCAATAATAGTAATAATAATAATGTATTATGTGTCTAATGCAGTGACTTTGGAACCTTCAGAGCTGAATCTCTCCAAGTTTGTCAGCCATCACAATCCTCACGACTTGTTCACCATTCCTGTATTATTTAGGGTACATCCCACTCCCTAACTCAACAGCCACTCTCCCATTGATTCCAGGAGAAGCAACACCAGTCTGTTAGACTCTGCAAGGCTCCGAGTGAGTTTAAATCCTCCTGAGTAGGTGGATGAGCCCTGAGCCAAAAGAAGAAAGCTTTACATAGAAAAGTCCAGACTAAAATAGAGCTGGAAGCTGACACTGAAGTTTGATGGAGGCAGCTTCTTCACCAAAGAAGTGTGAACTTCAGATGCTGTGTGAACTGACATCATAAAGCAGATGGCAAAATACTCATGGGAGATACTATATTGTGAAATAATACCCTGTAGTTATGGATAAACAAATGTTAAGGTTCTATAAACTTACTGGAGCACACAACGCCTTTTAAGTCAGAACAGGCAGTGTTTTGTGCAGAACAAAACCCAGTTCTTTTGAAACAGGAATCAGGATCTGCAAAATAAATGTAAAAATCAAGATAATCGCTTCTGTGCATGTATTATTAGTGTTAATAAGAAAATTATGGAATAAGTGAAAGTCTTTCATTATGGCCAAGGAGTCACCTAAGCAGCAGTTCCTTTGGCCCAGTGAGAACTTAGAATTTCAAATTATAAAATTGGAGCATATCAAAAGAGAGGCAGGTGGTGGGTGGTAGGTGGCATTTGAGAACTCACTGAAATAGCTTTGAGAACTCTGGTTTCTTATGGGAGCTAAAGATATAGGTTGTGCTATTACATGCTTGTACAACTCAGGTAAGCTAGATGGAGTTTTCAGAAGTAAAAGTCACCTGCAATTTCTTTTGGAAAAAAATATGCATCATGGAGTCTCAAAACCTCTGTATACTTGTCTGGACTTGCTAATCTGAATTATTTATGAAGGGCCAAAACCCATTAAAGGCTGGTACAGCAGGTTTTATGCAGTCAGCTCGTTGGATTATATCTCCAGTTCTCATAGAATTGAACATAATCTTTAATTTCACATGAAATATGGATGAGTTGATCTTTATTGGTCTTTTTAATTAGCTCACAAACAATTTTATGTAGGGCAGGTGGCTCCAGATTACAAAAGGAAACCATTTTTTATTTTTCTTGAATAGAAAAACTAATGTATGAAAGGCAGTGGACTGAAAAATGGAAAGATTTCAAAGGAAATAATGATGAGAATTCCTTGGCTTTTTGGTCCTAAAGACTAAGAGAGAGGGTAAGTCCATCAGAAGGAACCCCCACAGTCAGCTGCCAAAATAATTGCCTTAGAAGGGTTTTGAGAATAATCAATCTACTAGAGAACTCAAAAAAGGGATTACAAGAAGGACATTCATGTTTTAGAGGTCAAGAAATGCTGGAAGAAAGTAACAATTGCCAAAAGTCAAGTTAGATCTTTCAAGTTATAGAAAAAGAAATCGTGAGCACTTCCTCAGCCACTGGGAAAGAATGATAAAGTGCAGCACAGTTTTATCAAACGTGGATCATGCCAAAATACCCCAGTGGCTTCTTTTGACATGCTGACTTTTAGATTTCTTCCAGTGATGGAAAAGCAATAGTATACAGTGCCAATTTTTTTAGTGGAAAAAGTTTTGTCTAAAGGAATTGTCTAAGGGGAAGATGGCAATGGGAAGTTTTAAAAGGAGAAACCTTGATTTAGAGAAATATTATGTGTCATGTTCCCTCAGAATCAGTTTTAGTACAGAGACACAATTAAACTGTTTGCCCTAATGTCTACAAGCTAGGGTGAAATTTAAAAAGTGACAATGACAATTAGAGACTGCATTCATAAGAGCATGTAGAACCTAAACTCCACACTACCAGAATATTTTCTGGTAAATTTTCAACCAAAATATCCTGACTTCTATACAGAATTATCTGGCTCAATAATACAAAATTATCAGAAATTTTACAGAGCAAGTTCTTACTCTTGCAAACTCCTGTTTAATTCAAACAGTCCTATCCAAATAAGGGGATGAGTCAAATAAATAAAAATTACTTGCAGGAACTAGAGTCTGTGAGATCAAATCCAGATCATATCACAATAAGACACCGTGAGTTTATATTAATTTTAAAAAGAAATTAAAGAAAGAAAGAAAATTAAAAGAAATAAATTAAAACAAAGAAATTAAAGAAATTAAAAGAATTAAAGAAATTAAAAAGAAATGCCAGGGTGATGAAGGATGTACCTGTTCGGACAGTGACTGAAGTGTTTTTATTCTCAGCACAAGATGACACTGCCACAGAAATAGTGTACGAATGGCCAGGAAGAAGGTTTTTAAACACAGTTTTTTTCTCATTTGTAGTTGTTGTATTTGTCTGCTTTTCATCCATGACAGAGATGATGTAGAGGCTGCCTTTGCTGCTACTGGTCCAGCTGAGTTTTATTTCTTCTCTAGTCACATTCTGAACTTCGATGGACACTGTCACTGCAAAGTGTGAAAGTTTCATACAGCTGAGAGCAGTTCATTTCACTTCTGCAATTCTACACATTTATTATTGAAGAAAAAATACAAATCAAACCAATATAAACTCTTGTGTGTGTTTTTTGGAGCTGATTTCAGTTTTCCAACTCATTCCACCAAAACAGTAGAAGTGAGCCATATAGACAGAAACCATGCATTAGTGTACTTTGTTTGATGGCTCCAAAACACAAATGGGTGAAATTCTGCTTGCTTCTAGCCTTTGTAACTGCAGGCAAAGTGTGGTAAATGGTCAGAATTGTACAATGTTGCTTTAAGGTAATAGACAATTGATGAGGCTAGTTGAGAAAAACATGAGCATTCTGAAGTGGACTGATACTTGACTCATCCTGATATCCTCAGGAAGATGGATTTTTAAAATACCACCAGGAAAACCTAAGTTCAGAGCAGTAGGGAGGCATTTATTAAACATCCTTCATAATAGGGTTAAGAAAACTCACTTATCACAGTGGTTTATGCCTGCAAGCAGGCAGCCAGTGAACATTTACTGGGTCCAAGAGAGCTTTACCAAGGTGTAGAAACTGCCTTGATTGATATTTGCATAATTACGCATTTTCAATGATTTTATCAGACTTCCCTTACTGAAATTATATCCAGGGATTTTACCTCACAGTTGATGTGACCAATGAATAAGAATATTGTGCCTAATTGGATAGTTTTCATTCTACTATTCAGTATCAAATATTTACTTACTGCAAGGTGCTGACGTAAAAGTGGCATTGGAAACATAATTAGATGTAGATCCTGTAAATCCAGTTGTGTTGGTGTTTGGATGAGCTGGAGTTGTGGATGCTGTTCCAGTTGTATTGATGGTGTTGGTGTTTGGAGGAACTGGAGTTGTGGATCCTGTTCCAGTTGTACTGGTGGTGTTGGTGTTTGGAGGAACTGGAGTTGTGGATCCTGTTCCAGTTGTACTGGTGGTGTTGGTGTTTGGAGGGGATGAAGTTGTGGATCCTGTTCCAGTTGTACTGGTGGTGTTGGTGTTTGGAGGAGCTGGAGTTGTGGATCCTGTTCCAGTTGTACTGGTGGTGTTGGTGCTTGGAGGGGATGAAGTTGTGGATGCTGTTCCAGTTGTACTGGTGGTGTTGGTGTTTGGAGGGGCTGGAGTTGTGGATCCTGTTCCAGTTGTACTGGTGGTGTTGGTGTTTGGAGGAGCTGGAGTTGTGGATCCTGTTCCAGTTGTACTGGTGGTGTTGGTGTTTGGAGGAGCTGGAGTTGTGGATCCTGTTCCAGTTGTACTGGTGGTGTTGGTGTTTGGAGGGGCTGAAGTTGTGGATCCTGTTCCAGTTGTACTGGTGGTGTTGGTGTTTGGAGGAACTGGAGTTGTGGATGCTGTTCCAGTTGTACTGGTGGTGTTGGTGTTTGGAGGAGCTGGAGTTGTGGATCCTGTTCCAGTTGTACTGGTGGTGTTGGTGTTTGGAGGAACTGGAGTTGTGGATCCTGTTCCAGTTGTACTGGTGGTGTTGGTGTTTGGAGGGGATGAAGTTGTGGATGCTGTTCCAGTTGTACTGGTGGTGTTGGTGCTTGGAGGGGATGAAGTTGTGGATCCTGTTCCAGTTGTACTGGTGGTGTTGGTGCTTGGAGGGGATGAAGTTGTGGATCCTGTTCCAGTTGTACTGGTGGTGTTGGTGTTTGGAGGAACTGGAGTTGTGGATGCTGTTCCAGTTGTACTGGTGGTGTTGGTGTTTGGAGGAGCTGGAGTTGTGGATGCTGTTCCAGTTGTACTGGTGGTGTTGGTGTTTGGAGGGGATGAAGTTGTGGATCCTGTTCCAGTTGTACTGGTGGTGTTGGTGTTTGGAGGGGATGAAGTTGTGGATCCTGTTCCAGTTGTACTGGTGGTGTTGGTGTTTGGAGGAGCTGGAGTTGTGGATGCTGTTCCAGTTGTATTGGTGGTGTTGGTGTTTGGAGGGGCTGGAGTTGTGGATCCTGTCCCAGTTGTATTGATGGTGTTGGTGCTTGGAGGGGCTGGAGTTGTGGATCCTGTTCCAGTTGTACTGGTGGTGTTGGTGTTTGGAGGGGCTGAAGTTGTGGATCCTGTTCCAGTTGTACTGGTGGTGTTGGTGTTTGGAAGAACTGGAGTTGTGGATCCTGTTCCAGTTGTACTGGTGGTGTTGGTGTTTGGAGGGGCTGAAGTTGTGGATCCTGTTCCAGTTGTATTGATGGTGTTGGTGTTTGGAGGGGCTGAAGTTGTGGATCCTGTTCCAGTTGTATTGATGGTGTTGGTGTTTGGAGGGGCTGAAGTTGTGGATCCTGTTCCAATTGTACTGGTGGTGTTGGTGTTTGGAGGAGCTGGAGTTGTGGATCCTGTTCCAGTTGTACTGATGGTGTTGGTGTTTGGAGGGGCTGAAGTTGTGGATCCTGTTCCAGTTGTACTGGTGGTGTTGGTGTTTGGAGGAACTGGAGTTGTGGATCCTGTTCCAGTTGTACTGGTGGTGTTGGTGTTTGGAGGGGCTGAAGTTGTGGATCCTGTTCCAGGTGTACTGGTGGTGGTGTTGTTTGGAGGAGCTGGAGTTCTGTATTCTGTGAAATAGAAATTTGGAGGCAGTGAGTAGAATTTATCTTGAAGTAGACCAAGTTTATGCTTCTTATTTTCATAAACGACTTCCAAAAAACAAGCCCAGAAAGCATGTTTCTATTGTTTGCCTAAATAGTTAACTGTGGTACCACATAAAATCCAATCCTTCCCAGGCCAGTGTACATAATTATAGTAAGATATTGCCTAAGGAGGGTCAGGGAAGAGAAAAGGCCTTATATGCAATTTTTTTAAGGTTTGTGTTGGGTTTTATAACTTATAAAAAGCAGTTATGTGAAGGTAGATCCTGCTGACAAACTCTCCCTGGAACCTGGGAACTCAGATCAGTGAATTCTTTGTTGCACTGACAGGAATAAGTGGCTCCTTCAGGGGTGCAGGTAGCATTTTGGTCACAGTCATTGAAACCTGGCTCACAGCTATTCCTTGCTACAGTGGAGTTAAACAAAACACAAGAAGAACAAAGATTAAAGTCAGTATTGGAAAAAGAGGTAAACCAAGTGCCATTTGCCTTTCCCCACCCAAATCCCAATTCACCAGACATTGCCACCAGTGAAAAATACACACTACTGCTTAAACTCACAGTGATGAACAAATTCATACCTTCTATAGAAGTATTTTGAGGATCAACAACAAATTCTGTGCTCCTGTTAAGGGCCTCTGTAAAAGCATCTGAAATCTCTAGTTTTGTTATATTTTGTCCAACATCCAACACAATGTCAAATTGCACAATCACACTGCCTTGCTTGATGCTTTTGATTACAATACGTAATTTTTCTTCATTTTTTAATTCTTGTAACTTCTGTGGCAGATGTTTTGTTATCTGCAAAGTGAAAGGTTTAAGTTACTATCTATTTTTCTTCTTTAACATATAGTAATATGCTAGCCACAACTCAGTTAAAAGCAGCTCTCATAGCAGGAGAATGTATATAACTTCCAGACAGAATTTCATTTAAATCAGGGCCACAGAGGACAACAATATAAATGAAAAATTACTTCTTCTTCATTTCTAAGCATCACATAATGTTTCCCACCCACATTTAAGATATTCATACCCAGAGCCTCATGTTTATTTACATTAAGAAAAGCTCAGCAGAAAATAAAATTTTAGTTTAGAATTTTTAAGAAAAATACCTCCATAATGAACTTATTTTCAAACTCCTTAAATTCTGTACTTGATTTGTTCTCATATTCAGCCTTGAAATCTTCATTGGTAATCCTAGTGGTTCCACTGTAGACTTGAGCAGCTTCAGCAGCTATGGAAGAATAACCAGACAAAATTAAGTTATCGTTTAAAAATGGTTTCTCAGCTAATTAAGAATTGGGAATTAAAGTGCATAGAACTGGGAGAGGCTAGAACATTGAACCACTGTGATTCTAGCTCAGTAAAGTTTTAAATTTGGCAGCAGGACAAGTGAGTCTCTGGATTTTAGCCCCGTGAAAAATTTGCAGTCTGACTTTAAGTTTGGCCTCCTTTTGCCTATTCATTTCAATATGTAGCTTATTCATGTCCAGGTAGGTGCTCAGTGTAAAAGGGCTTCATGCTCAGGCCATGAATGTGTTAGTTTGCTAACAGAAAAGGAAAAAATTCCAGAGGAAATACCTGTCTGAACTGTCAAGGAGGTACTGACATTCTTAGAGCACGTTGAAACATCCACGGATATTTGGTACTGAAGACCAGAAGTCAGATTTTCAAATGCAGTGCTTGTTTCATTTAGGATTCTCTCCTCCATCTCTCCCGATTTTCTCAGCAGCCTCACTGTGTAAAGACTGTCTGCTGTGCCACCTTGAGGGTTCCAGCTGAACTGTATCATCGTACTGGTCACGTTCTGCATCTGGATGGACAAAGTGACAGGAGCTGGAAAGCAAAAAGGAAGTTCTTGTGAAACACGGAGTTATAGTCTGTGTGTCTCTAGGGAACAACGTATTAATGGGAAACTGACAGCCTAGGGAAATACTGAAGTCTCTGCAACGTTTTTATTAAGATACGAAATGTAGAATCATATCACAAAATCACAGAATGGATTGGAAGGCAGCTTAAAAATCATCTGGTTCTGATCTCCAGGGACACCTTCCACTATTCCAGGTTGCTCCAAGCACTGTCCAACCTGGCCTTGAATACTTCCAGGGACTGGGCATCCACAATTTCTGTGGGCAGCCTGTACCAGGGCCTCACCACCCTCACAGGGAAGATTTTCTTCCTGTTATTTACCCTAGCCCTGCCCTATTTCAGTTAAAAGTTGTTTGTCCTGTCACTGCGTGCCCCTGCACAAAGTCCATCTTGTAGGTCCCCTCTAGATACTGGAAGGGGGAAAAGCAGAAAGCTCCCTGGAGCTTTCTCCAGGCTGAACAGCACCAGCTCTTTCAGCCTGTCTCCACTGCAGAGCTGTCACAGCCCTCTGAGCATCTTTGTGACCTTCTCTGGACCTCCTCCAGCAGCTCCACGTATTTCTCATGTTGGGGATCCCAGGGATGGAGGCAGCTCTGCAGGTGAGGTCTCACCTGGACAGGGCAGAGGGGCAGAATCCCTCCTCCCCTGCTGCCCACGGTGCTTTGGATGCAGCCCAGGACACTTTTGGCTTTTTAGGCTGTAGGGGCACATGGTTAAGTCATGCCAAGCTTTTCATCCACCAACACCCCCAAGCCTTTCTCCTCTGGGGTCCTCTCAGCCCATCCATGCCCAGCCCATGACTGTGCTTGGCACTGCCCCAACCCATGTGCAGGACCTTGCACTTGGCCTCACTGGACTCCAGGAGGTTCACAAGGGGCCACCTCTGAAGCCTGGCCAGGCCCCTCTGGATGCCATCCCTTCCTCCACAGTGTCAACTGCACCACACAGCGTGGTGTCATCAGCAGATTTGCTGAGGGTGCCCTCAATCCTGCTGTCAATGTCACCCACAAAGACACGACACGGGGCCAGTCCCAGGAGTGACCCCTGAGGAGCCACTCGCCACTGGGCTGTCCTTGGCTACTGAGCCATTGTCAAAGACCAAGCTGTACCTCACTGTGTGCGTGTGTGCATATCTCCTACTGCTTTCTGTGAGCACTGTGATCCAGGGGGAGGATAAACCCCTTGGACTAATAGATCTTGAAGAATTCTGTTATGCACTAAAAGTGGAAGTCATGCTGCCTTTGTTTTTTGGGTGCAGAGTACAAAAAAGCTGCGTTCTCCTCTTTTCTGTCTTTACTTTTTTATCCACTGAAAAATGACAAAAGGTTCATTACTGTGTATTCTTTGAATATGGGCAGATAGCCCTTTGGCGAAAAGTTACACTAGAAAAGAATTTGTATTGAAAAAAAATGGGAATCGAATTAGCAAAAAAAAAAAAAGAAAAAAATTCATCTGGATTCTCCCAGAGAAGGAACTCAAGTATTGCATAAAAGGAAATTTCAAGAACAAGATCAACAAAACCAACAAAAACCAATAAAAACCAACAAAACTTCCCGTTGACATAACTTGGCCCATGCAGCATAACTACATAGCATTTTACCCCCGTGGCACTGCCTAACACAAGGTGTATCATTTCAAAAACAACTCTAGACAGGAACTTCAGCTTTTCAGAAAATAGATAGATGCAGGGATTCATATTCCTGGATTAAATTCCCAGCTTAAAAAAAAAGACATCATAAAAAGCTCTAATTCCAACAAAAATGCCAATAATGAAAGAAAATTACACTCAATTCTTCCAAAAATAGAGGAAAATAAATTTAGCATCCTGTGTTAAAATACTCACAGCAAGTTCCAGTAGAAGAAGGATTAACAGATGTTGATGTACTAAGGTTCGTCGTGGATGGCATTGCCAAGGAAGTGGAAGGGAGGGAATGGGAGGTCCTGGCAGTGGGCTCAGCTGTTGTGATCCCCTGGTTCACGGTGGAGCTGTCCCCTTCTCCAGGAGGAGTCGTGGCACTGCTGCCCACAGAGGCCATGGTGACAGGAGGCAAAGGGCTCCCCGTGGGAGATGGAGTGACTGTCACCCCCAGCGGGGGCTGTCCCTGGGTGAGGGCTGTGGGGGTGAGCTGAGCTGTTGATGTCTCCGTGCTGCTGCTCAGAGAGGGTGAAAGCCTGGCCTCGGTGGTACCTGGGGCAAGAGAGGTGCTGGAGGTGGAAGCCACAGGGCTGGGAGTGGCTGTGCCCTGTGTCATGGGCTCTGCTGGGAGCTGAGCACTCGTAACACCAACAGGGGAGGATGGAGAGGACACCAGTGCTGTGGGTGGCTGGGATGTGGTGCCCAAGGGTGTCTCAGGGGTGCTGCTGGTGCTGCTCTGCTGTGGGCTGGGAGTCACAGATGAGGAGCCCCCAGGAGAAGTGCCAGAGTTGGAAGGTTCTGGGTTGGTGCTGGGTGTGATGGCAGCTGGGCTGCTCACAGTGGTCTCCGTGTCCATAATGGCACCAGAGGAGGATGGAGAGGACACCAGTGCTGTGGTGGCCAGGGGTGTCTCAGGGGTGCTGCTGGTGCTGCTCTGCTGTGGGCTGGGAGTCACAGAT